>NW_022475065.1:32312-272354 GCF_009193445.1 Aspergillus pseudotamarii | reverse complement strand
AAAAAAAAAAAAAAAGAAAAGAAAAGAAAACCCACTCTGGAGTGCAGGCATTACGACTCTCTTTTTCAGACCGCCTTCTCCTGGGAAATTTTTGCCACTCTTTCATTGGACTTTTCCGAGCAGGCTAAGCCATAGCTTAATCCTGGCCCTCGGCCCCATTTGATTTTCGTATCGTATTCCTTCCGTCCTTTTGAACTATTAGTCTTCTCGCATTGCACTGCGTCAGAAACGAAATAGAAGAAAGAACAAAAAACAAAGAAGAAAAGAAAAACAAATGAAAAAAGCAAAAAAAAAAAAAAAAAAAAAAAAAAGGAAGGAAGGAAGGAAAAAGAAAAGAAGAAGAGCCTGGGCCATGTTAATTCCCCGTATCTAATAGTTCTTTTAAGTTTTGCTTTTCTATCCTTTCCAGAAACATAACACAAAAAAATAGATTTATAATATTATCGGATGATTTTAATCCTCATCAGTCAAGGGTCAAAAGTCAAAATATTAGAATTCTCAAAGGAATAATAATTGTACTTCTCACAAAAAAAATATTATTCTAGGGAAAAAGAAAAGAACACGACCTAAAACATACGGCCCGTTCGCTTTTTCTCTGACGGAAGGCTTTAAGGTTACTAACTATCAAACTACTCCGTTTTAGGGGCTGCCGCTCTCTCTCACGTCGTCTTGCTTCAATCCACCTAAATCGCCTCTCCTCTGTCTTCCCTCCGCCTCACTCACGTCCTGCTTCACTTCCGAGCTTTGGAAGCAGTGTCTGTCTAAATAATCTCTCTGATTTCCGAAGCCATTGCATCTTACCGAGGGTACGTTTTACCTGCAAAGTATTGTTTCCTGGCAAATCTGGAAATCGAGCCCCTCCGCCCACGTTTCCCCGTATCATTCGGGCGCAGCAGCCTCTGCATAACTTGGCGATGCTTCGTTTGCGGGCTAACACTTTTGTCTCGGGAACCATAGGTCTGATTTAACTAGACTGCGTCTGTTTTCTACTTAATACAGCCCCTTCACCTCGCCTCGTCATTTCGGCCGGTCCGTCTTTTCATCGCCTTCCTCAAACTCGCCTTCCTCTTGTCTTATCATTCCGATTCCGCAGACAGTAGAATACATAAAGCCGAATTTGTGCTACGCCGACGCATACAATAACTACTAGGCTCGAGTGGGATGTGGTCTGAAGTTACTCCAACGAACTCTTTCTAGCCTCTGTTGTCACACAACTTTCTCAATGGGGAATTCGCAGGGGAAGCCGGTGTGCTCCACCGATGAAAGTACGTTTATGTTGCCCAGTCGTCCATTGAAACCGACAAAAGCGGTTTTTGATTTCGATTCGGACATCACGCTGACCGCAGGGGGGCAATAGTCAACCTGAACCAATTCCGATTACTTCGCGTGGTCGGGAAAGGTGCTTTCGGAAAGGTTCGTATCGTGGAGAAAAAGGATACCGGTTTGACATTTGCGCTCAAATACATCCGAAAAGAAGAAGGTACGAACCCAAGGTTGATCCTGTTCATCTTGTCTTAACTGAAGTATTTCTTCTGCAGTGGTTCGGTCGGAAAGTGTACGGAATATCATCCGTGAACGGAGAATGCTCGAGCATTTGAACCATCCATTCCTGTGCAACTTGAGATACAGCTTCCAAGATATAGAATATATGTGCGTCTTGCAGCGGTTCTTTCACGCAGTTATTCCCCTCCTCCTCCACCCTTTGCCATGTTGCTGATATTTGAGAAGTTATATCGTGGTGGATCTAATGAATGGCGGTGATCTGCGGTTCCATATCTCAAGGAAATGCTTTACCGAAGACGCGGTGCGCTTTTGGATGGCCGAACTCGGGTGTGCGCTGAAATATATCCACTCGCAAGGCATTATTCATCGAGATGTGAAGCCGGACAATGTGCTACTCGACTCTGAAGGACACGTCCACTTGGCTGATTTCGTATGTTATCCTCCTGTTGGATCTGAATCGGGGCATTCCGGTAATATGGAAAACTAACCTATTGTCTTTGCTGCAGAATGTGGCCTCAGACTTCCGCCCTGGAAAGCCTCTCACCAGTAAATCAGGGACCCTAGCATATCTTGCGCCCGAAGTATACGAGGGCGGCGGATACTATTGCGAAGTTGACTGGTGGTCATTAGGAGTAACATTCTACGAGTGTATCTACAACAAGGTTTGTTGAAGCGTGTTCTTTAGCCTGGAATCAACGCTAACAAAACTCAAAGCGACCATTTGAAGGTCGTAGCCAGGACGTACTGAGCGAAAACATCAAAAAAGCTCAGCCGAAGTACTATGTCACTAACCCGGCAGTCTCGGTTCCATGCTTGCGAGCGATGGGTGCACTCATGGAGAAGGACCGAAGCAAACGGATCGGTGCCTCGAGTTGGGAGAGTTATATTACTCACCCCTTCTTCGCTGAACTCGACTTTGTAGCACTTGAGCACAAGGAAGTCCCACCAGTGTTCAGACCCTCTAGCGATAAAACCAACTTTGACGCCACGTATGATCTGGAGGAATTGCTTCTTGAGGAGGCACCACTCGAGGCCAGAGCTCGCCGACAGAAGCCACGAGCAGAATTAAGAGAAGACGCTACAGCGAAGGAAATCAGGGAAGATGAGCTTCACCGTCTGATTGAAACCATGTTCGAGCCGTTTGATTACACGACTGTGACTTTCCGAGGGTATGTTGTCTAGCGCATAGTGTGCATGAAATGTGAAATCCGCTAACTAGTCATAGAAATGCCGCGGAAGCTATTGCAGCATCGAAGTGAGTCAAATGAAGAGTGTGCGCGAGAACGAACCGTCCTATTTACTGACAATTCTCCAGGAATCCCGAAGACTGCCTTCCCCCAACTGGCTCAACGCACTCGCGACAATATTCACAGACCGACTCTTCGAGGAACTCGCCTCCCTTGCGTAACAATGATGGGTCAGTGAGTCGATTGACTCAGCCTGAAACTCCGTCACCCCTCGGCGAGACCGTGGATCAGCAAGACTCTATCCCGAACCAAGCTCCAACCTCTCCCACCTCCCACCCACAGCCGCCGCCTTCACCAGCTCCACAATTCCATCGTCCATTCCATCCTCAGCCTAACCCTGCGGCCAATCATCTTCCCCCAGCAAACCCCACTCCTGTGCCGGGTCGTCCGAAGGGAGCAACACGGAAAACAAGCAAAGGTGGTGGTGTGCAGATGGTGCTTGAGGAAGCAGGCAGTTGGAGTGAGTTGGCTGATCAAAGCTCGACCCTCCCAGCCGAAGGTTATGATGCTGGTTCTATCAAAGGAAAATCCTCGAACAGCGGCATGTTAGCCTTCCTGAGCCGGAAGAAGGGCCGTGACAGGAGTCCAAAGCCACAGGAACCAGGTGTTCTGGGCAAAGAAGGAGCTAGACAAATCATTAGCTGAGGACATGACTCAATTCAAGCGGCAGGGGCGACATAACGCGTCCTGCCTTCCTTCGGCCTCTACTCTTGAGCTAGTCGGAGAAGCATCGGCTCTCGAAATGGAATTCTCCTACAGCATTCAACAGATCGCCGACGTGTTGCACCACTGGCTGGCCCAATTAAGTTTGGTCGCATCATGGCGTCTAATGCAATATATCTCGCGAAGCCTCGCCTAGCAATTCTGGCCGTCGCGTTTGAGATTCCGAGGTCAGATGAAAAATTAACATTACTGAAAATTCTGGCGCTACACAAAAACAAAAAAAAAATCCCTCAGCGGCAAGACTCATGACCTACTATTCTGCTGGTCCTTTTCTCTGGCCCCTTGCATTTAAAAGTGCCTGGCAATGTATCGACATGGCCACGAGAGGGTGACTGAATTGATGACTGCCGTTGGTGTCTTCATGCTTCCACATTTTCGGACCCCAAGACTGTCATGAGTCCTGGGCCGCGGAAGAAAATATTATTCCTTTAATTGCCCTCGACTTCTTTGTTCTCGTGGGTTTAGCAAAGAGCAGACCTATTCTCTATCTTCGTTCTCCCCTTTTTGTGTTGGTCTAGGTTGCGGAGTTGTACAGATGGAAGTGCATATATGACCAATTTATTATCATAATCATTACTAAGTTGACCAGCGAGACTTTGCTCCTATTCTGCATGTCGAACCTATCGTGGATGTACATCTTGTTTCCTGTCTTGTGTGCTTTTGATTGTTTAGATGGCGTTTACATACCCCTCCTGATGGTCATGGATTGGCAGTGGTTATGCTGTGCATAGTGGTTGAAAGCTATGAAGGGGGTTGCATAGATATTTCATTTCTCCTTTATTTCTCTAGCTTTTTTTTTTTTTTTCAGTTTCAACCAGGATCTCAATTGGCTTGGATGATTACAGTTCCTTTTGTAATTAATGATTTGTTCATATGTTACTATATTATTCCGTTGAATGTGAATACTTCAAAATAGACATTGATACACATATATGGCAGGGAACAGGGGGTCATGTAAGAGAGCTCGTGATCAAACTACCTTTCCTTGGTAGTTCAATCTTCAATGTCACTCTTCTCCACTAATCAAATGAACCAAGAAACCAGGCAACCACAATCCTCTTCTCATTACCACAAGATACATGATCTCGCAGTTATTAATCTGAAATTCACCGCTTTTGTTGCTCCGCAACTTTTCTTCTCCACCAACGCCAAGGGTTGGCCTCTCAGGTCGTCAGGTTCATAAATAAACCATCCCTCGCAATCGGTAAATCTTCCGAACAATAGCATACTAGATAGTAATATGCAGCTTCCAGACTGAAACAGCCCTGCTGAAATGAATCAGGGCTTACTTACCGGGCTCTACATTTTTTAATAAGTGGTCTAAGGGCCTCCGTTTTTCGCTTCGATGGTAGGTAGCGACGCGCTCTCTAGTCGCTAAGTTTGTTTACTGCGATAAGGGAGGCACCTTAGAAACTTGGATCTTAGCGCGGGCAACTAAAGTCTGGGCTATAGAGTCGCGCTTCCCACGTCGCATATGTACAATTGGCGGTTATTTCCTCGAGCTCTCCCTCCGTGCGATTTCTTAACGATGATTTCAATTTCTCTCATTCCTTGATTTAACCATTCGACACACCCCCGCCGTCCACTCCTCTTGTGACGCGAATTTTCATGACGTTCTGGGCTTCTGCTTTACGGTGAACCAGTGGGGCGCCCGGCATTCGCATTGTCGAATTTGCAGATCGAGCGATTGTCGCATTTCGGCTAACATTAGAATTGCATGCCGAGTCACTCGCGCAGTCGGGACCGCTATCGCGGCGAGCGGGATCCTAGCAGACGTTATCGCGAGGTTTATGATGATGATGACGATGACGATGACGATTTCGATTACCATCCCCGTGAACGAAGGCGATATAGGCGTGACGATTACCAGCATGATATACGAAGCCATGAATCTCGAGACTATGACAATGATTTGAACGAATATGATGTTGCTACGGAGGACCCTGCGGTGCCTCTTAGATCGCATGATGTGGAGGGGAGACGGAGAGAAAGGTCTAGGGCGGGAGAATCGCCAATTGCATCGCCAAGTAGGAGAGATAGAAATCGTGGTGGGGAGGAATACAGAAGGCACGGAACCTATGGTGACGGTGGTACTCCTACCCGTGGCGCTAGGGACCGGAGGTATCGCAGTCGGGACGGCCAAGGGGAACGACCCCGCGACATGGATAGAGAGGCGCGAAGGCAGAGGCGAAGGGAAAGGGCACGCGGCGCTGCAGCAATGAAGCATAAGAGCAGTGATTCTACGAACAGCGGATCCCATCTGTTGAGTGCTGATGCGTTGGCCAAACTCCGCTCCCATTATGATGAGGAAGACCAATGGCAAAGATCGCAGGCAGAAGAACAACGTCGGACGGAGAGCAGGCGTCAGCGTAAACGTCCTATTGTTGGCGATGAACCGCAGACTCTTGCTCCATTCCCTGAGGAGACGCCCCGAGGACAGTCGAAAGGCAGAATCGTGTCTGGTGCTTATCTGGAAGAGGGTCATCCAGAGATGGAGGTTCGGCATCGCGGAGGTGGTGGTCCAACAATGGAGGCCAGATGGCGGAAGGAGGGTAATTGGGATGGAAGTATGGAGAACCCCAATGCACAACCGCCATTCTGGAAGCGGAAGAAATGGTGGATTGTCATAGGTGTGCTGATCGTCGTGCTCGCTATTGTTATCCCGGTTGCTGTCGTTATGTCTAAGAAACATGGCCATGATGATGATGATGATAAATCAGGCTCAAACTCTTCCGTCGATAACAGCGACTCGCCTTATATCTCAAGCTTGGATGGGCTAAGTCATGACAGCATTCCAGTATGTCTACTTCCATGCAAATCTGCGGCTCGTTGCTAACCAGTGTGTTTAGGAATATGCTCAGGGATCAATACTGGACCCCTGGACGTGGTACGACACTAGAGACTTTAACCTGACCTTCACCAACGAGACTGTCGGTGGCCTTCCTATCATGGGGCTAAACTCAACATGGGACGACTCAACAAGGCCTAACGACAATGTGCCCCCGTTAAACGAATCTTTCCCGTACGGTTCGCAACCAATTCGCGGTGTGAACCTTGGAGGATGGCTGTCAATCGAGCCCTTTATTGTCCCTTCACTATTCGAGAGTTACTCAAGCAAGGACAGAATTATCGATGAGTATACACTATGCAAAAAGCTTGGATCGTCCGCTGCCTCGACAATCGAAAAGCATTATGCCGACTTTATTTCAGAACAAGATTTTATAGACATGAGGGATGCAGGATTGGATCATGTTCGTATCCAATTCTCCTACTGGGCGGTCACAACGTATGACGATGATCCGTATGTCGCAAAAATCTCATGGAGGTACCTCTTGCGAGCCATTGAATACTGCCGAAAGTACGGGCTCCGCGTTAACTTAGACCCGCATGGCATTCCGGGTAGCCAAAATGGCTGGAACCATAGCGGCCGCGAGGGAGTTATCGGCTGGTTGAATGGTACGGACGGCCAACTGAACAGACAGCGCTCTCTCGATTTCCACAACCAAATCTCGCAGTTCTTCGCGCAACCCCGCTACAAGAATGTTGTTACAATTTACGGGCTCGTCAATGAGCCACTCATGCTCTCGTTGCCGGTCGAGGACGTATTAAATTGGACAACAGATGCCACCAAGCTGGTGCAGAAGAACGGTATTTCAGCCTATGTCACCGTCCACGACGGCTTCTTGAACTTGAGCAAATGGAAGAAAATGCTGAAGGACCGGCCGGACCGGATGTTCCTGGACACTCACCAGTACACCATCTTCAACACGGGACAAATTGTCCTTAACCACACGGACCGGGTAAAGCTCATCTGTAATGACTGGTACAACATGATCAAAGAGATCAACACCACAAGCGCAGGGTACGTTCAACTAAACCCCCCTCAACACCCAAATCACGACCATGTCTAGTCAGCTACTAACTACGATACAAAAAAAAAATAGCTGGGGCCCAACCATCTGCGGCGAATGGTCCCAAGCTGATACCGACTGTGCCCAATACCTCAACAACGTCGGTCGCGGCACCCGCTGGGAGGGCACCTTTGCTATAGGCGATTCAACGGTCTACTGTCCCACTGCTGACACAGGACCAACCTGCAGCTGTGCCTCCGCCAATGCCCCTCCTGCGGATTACTCAGACGGCTACAAGAAGTTCCTTCAAACATATGCCGAGGCGCAGATGTCTGCTTTTGGAACAGCTCAGGGCTGGTTTTATTGGACCTGGCATACCGAGTCCGCTGCCCAGTGGAGCTACAAAACGGCTTGGAAGAATGGCTATATGCCGAAGAAAGCTTACGCTCCAGATTTCAAGTGTGGTGATGATATTCCGAGTTTCGGGGATTTACCGGAATTTTATTAGTTAGGTTTCTTTGTTTCATTGTATGTTTCTAGATTTCCCCTTCTTCTATTTTTGGATTCGGTTCAAGTTGCATATATTTGCGTGGTGGGCTACGGTTGTATTCTAGTTTGCTCATCGGACATCCGCAGGGTCGCTCATGGTCGTCTTGATGTATATACAGGCTTATATCCTATTCTTACTGCACAAAATGGTTAAAGAGGGGGCTTAGAGGGTCTCCAAGTTATATCAATAGTTCTTGTGTGCTCATGAACAGGATATATTGTGTGCAGACAGTGTATATTATACAAGTAGCATTCATCGTAACGGCATGACAATATTCCCAGGAGTCAATCAATGCCCCTGGAATAACCAAATGGTAGCATCAAGCTCTTCATTCGGTCAATCATCCTTCAAACCAGCCACCTTCATCCCACATCCCGGGTCTGTAGATATAATTGCTGCGACGTTCGTTTTCGTAGACCCCATCCAACAGATCACCGATCCGATGCAAACCGACAGGCTTCATAATCCACCCATCAAATCCAGTATCGATGTATACTTGTCGATCTTTCTCCTTCGAGGACGAAGAAACAACTAATATCGGGACACGATTCTTAAGTGCTCCGCCCCTGGCAGAGGATTGTTCACTTTCCCGAATCATCTTTGTTGCGGTCAAGCCGTCAACTACTGGCATCTGTTTACTCACACATTAGCCCCGTTGATCTCTAGTATATCCGAGCGAAGAGTTGCTTACTTGTAAGTCCATCAGCACCGCATCAAAACAATTCGCCTTCTCCCGAAACACAGATGCACACTCTTTCCCATCCCTCGTCAGATATACTGTATGTCCGGACATTTCTAGTCTCTTGCGCAGAATGGTACTATTTGTGGGATCATCTTCGGCCACAAGGATGTGTAGATTGGTCTTTGTTCGTTTGTCGGTTGGATAGCTCATGGAGCGTGAGGCTCTTAATGAATCGGGTCTGTTGGACATTTTGTGTTGTTGGTCTTGGTATGAACTTTGGCTGGATGATGATGATGATGTTGTTGTGGCGGACAATGTCTGTTGGACCATTGCTGGATTAAGATGGAAGGTGTTGAGACTAGAATCAGAGGCCAGCTCTTCATGCAAATCCCGGATTGTCGCTAAAACGTGAGGTTATTCGAACAGCACGGGCAGAATCTGGCGTGGCGATGTATATATCCTTTATATTAAAATTGAGTTTATAACGGAGATTGCAGGGGGTTCCGATATCCGTTGAATCTGAGGCGAGAGCCGTAGCAGCGCTGGATGGTATGCCGCGTTTCGACGGGATATATCTGAAACGAGGGTTCCATGGAACCGGATCGCCTGGTCTAGAATCCGTTTTTATTCCCTGGGTTCCTTTATTAGCCTACTTGGGTCCGTGTCAGCTTTTTTCTTGGTTCCCGAAATTTAGGCTCAACATAAGGTGGCTTTCGAGAAGGATTGTTGGGCCCATCCAAGTTTGGGATATTCTGGATTGGAGGTATGGAACGGGGACACGGGCTTTGTGTAGGGTTGACCCTTGTTTTGAGAGGTGGTATTTCTTTGTATCTTTCTGCTGAGCCTAGCTTCGTACTGAAGAAATGCAAGTCATACACACGGACACCGATCTAGATCTCTCTGCTTAACTCGATCGTGAGATTCGGGTATGCTTTCCGCTCGAGCTCAGCTTTCCCACGATCGAAGCCGTCTCTGACTCGGGAATATGCACCAGCTCGCTTCATGGGCCCATGGGAAATATGCTCGTATTGGTTTCTCTGACTCAAGGCTAACCTATCCAAGTTGCATGATTTGGTCGTGACAGCGGCAGGGCATATTAATGACCCAAAGACTTAAATTTGCGGCCACTTGACACAATCAGCGTTCATATCCAGACGGGAAAGCTCCACATTATATGGATCTCGACAGATTACACTTTTTTTTTCTTTTCTCCCTATTTTTTTTTTTTTTTTCCCTTTTTCTTCCCCCCGTTCTTCTTTTAATTAATTTTCCTTCTTCCCAGCCCGCTTCTTGGGCTTGTCTCAGGTAATTCTGTTGCTGATTCTACGTCAAGAGCTGGCCGTGCTTAGGTGAGATCTTGTTCTATATTCGATTTGAAGGATCCCTGACCCTGCAATGAAGTTCCTGGTCAATGGCATGTTGCTTTGGCATGCTTGACGCAGGATGTGTAGTTCTTGAATTGGACTGTTTTGCCGGACACATTCAGTACGCCGTTGTCGACATTGATCACGTTTCTCTGAGTAATCTATAAACGAGATGAGGTGGCAATTAAGCGAGTACCACAACGTACAATCATGTGTTGTATATTGCTTCGGCTGGGAAAGGTTGCATTGAAGTGGATGTTGTGGGTACATGAATAATCTCAACGTACGGGAAACCCTTTGCGAGAGCAGATTGGGGTGGCGATTTTTGGAAATTGATGAAGGGATTCGATGTAATGTAAGCAATGCGAAGTGAGCAAGTTCCTCGGGCTAATGCATGTCACTCTTTTGGGGAAATTACCTTTCGATCTACGGAATTCTTAGATCTGTAGGTGTCAGGGGTAAAGAGCGGATCTAGTTTGGACTTCTTTGTAGGGGTCGTGTGCTGTGTGGGCTTTGCTGTCGTATTTTCATTGTGTTAGGGTTGAGATGTCTTGGCTCGTCCGTTCATATTAGGACTTTTGGTTGAAGATCAATTTGGCCAGGCGACATTCATCTTGGGAGGTAAGTTGTATTTTATGACTAAACTGTTCAATTATCAGACTATCACTTTCTTATTTAAGGGTGCTTTTTTTTTTTTTCAATTCGACTGGTGGTATCAATGATTGAATCTCAAAATCTAAGAATAGTAAAGGAAATACTAGGGCCCGAAACATTCAACGCAAAAGAAGTCCACGATACTATGCATCAAGCACGCCTAAATCCAGACATATACATAAGTCATCGCTATAAACTGACGAACATACCCCGAGGCAGACCAAACATATACTTCATAAAACAAGAGAGTGAACCAACAGTCATCTATGAATGACCAGAGGGGAATAGTGACCTCCACGTCCGACCGTTTCCTCCTTTTCTAGCTTTTTCTGTTTCCGTAATAAGAGAGTTCTTCTCTATATCGTTGTGCTTTGGATTGACCTTCAGCTTTTGACTTCTTTCTTCGGCGCGATTGGTAGGAAACTCCGAGTCCATGCCTCGCGCGACCTGAGATCTCGGAAACCTGGCTGACAAGGGAGTCTTGATGGCCTGGGTGGCTCGTCGAGCAGACCGTGTAATGACCTCGCGCATTGCCCATTGGCGTCTTTTCGCAATGATGAACAAAATTGTTGTGGAGACTGCAGAGTGGCTAGGGTCAGTAAACATGCCCAAGTAACATAAAGCTGGGATCGGAGCGATGGGAGTTTTGGAAAACGGACTTCCGATCAAAACCACAATTCCTGCTACCACGCATAGCACGATCATCCCCGCTGACATTGAGCTGGAGCTTGGTTTTGGGCCATATCCTTCTCCTTCCACATCGGTTATCAGTCCCTGTGCTCTTGACTGCGCTGTAAGAGTAGCGAGGATAATGCAGGAGAAGGCAGATTCCCAAGGCATGTCGGTGGTTCCCAGTGAAATGGGAAGAATTGGTAAGATCTTCAAGGTCTGGTACTGTATCTATGAGTGCGGGTTTGCTTTTTCGTGTTTTGAAAGTATACGTAAGGATATAAATAAAGATGGTTAGGTGGAAGACACAACGGTGAAGTCAATACTAGTCTATATAGCAAGCTCAAGCACAACATTGTGGGCGCTACATGAATACGAAGTAAAAGGCTGTATGACAGGTACAACCTTGTGATAGGGTACCAACAACAGTCCCAAGACTTGAAGGATGAGGAGGCGTATTCTACCTCATTAAGTGGTCTATACAGTTGTGCTGAAGAACCTAAATTTGGATTCACAGAGCGAATCATGTTCGCAAGAGACGACCGGGGATGTGATGTTATGTTGATCCTGGTGATAACCGCCCTTAGCATCGTGGCCGCAACCAATGAGAGATACGCCCGAGGCGCCAGGAGGAGGAAACCGCAGATATGCCGGAGTTTGAATTTAAGCGAGATGGGATTTCAAACTCTCTGCTAGGCTGACTTCAATTGCTCCCTGCAAATCAGTTCGGGTAGTAGTCGAACGCTTTGTTGCTTGAGTTTTGCCATAGAAACCGTTTTGGCGTTTGTATAGCGGGTGATCGCTATAGTCAAAATGGAAGGGCGCAGCCACACACGTCTGTGCGTAATTCAAGGTGGACGAAATGTATCCTTTTTACTCCGTAGATTGATCCTTCATGGGGCAAGCATCTTTCATGGACCTAGTCCTTTGAATCGTAGCAATTCTAAACTTAGAAGGTGTATATTTAGGCTACCTGAGCCAGAATATGAATAGAGGGTAGATTCATCTCAGAAGCAAATACAGTCTGTGGAGATAATCGTAAATGTCTATAATGCTGGTATGACAGCCAAACTCCCATTAATCACGATTCATATGTTTTCGAAAGTATGCTTAATGATATTAGAGGAATCATAGGAGTTATGACTAGTACTAGTAGTCATGGGTATGCCGATGATACTGCCGCATCTGAAATAGGGTTTTCGTCACGCCTGGAAGCCATGATTCTCAGGCTGCTCGATGTTCCTTCCTAAAGAGTACACCCCTGTTCATCACGAGAACTGTCTTCTGGGACTTCCATGACGAATTCACTTCTCTTCGCTCTTTATTTTTTCCCCTATAACCACAGAATGTCTCATCAGCCTGTTTTATCCATAATACCAGCAATCGTACTCTAGAAAAGCGGTTGATACTTACCATACGTCCACATTCCTGTCTGCTGACTTGAATTACTGGGAATACGAGTGTCTCTGATGCGTACAGAACATGCTGTACAGCCTGACTCAACATGGGGAGCGACAGCCCTGACCCGTTAGTGGGTGATCCTTCGACTATCTCCGCTAGGGAAAGAGACAGTGAACCCAATGAAATTGGAGATGATGAAGAGATGCTTCTGCTCCAAATGGCGGGATCCAACACTGAGCCTGTCTCACCTAATCTTAACGCAGTCCTGGAGAGGGGATCGGAATTAATTCGAACAGCTGACCAAAACCAATCCGCGGCATCACTTGTACAACGCCCACGGAGTTCTGGTATTGACCTAACAGCTTTCTCCTTTGCCAGACCTGCACAGCATGGAAAGACATTTACGCTTCATCCACCAGTCAAGCAAGCTTCCGCTATTCCCGCGCCTCACGGCAATACCATCATGCAAATGGAGCAGAATAGAACCAGAAAGCCCGATGGTACAACTCAAGCTCACCACTTGAAGTAAGTTAACGTCATTGGCTCTCGTTCATTCTAATAAAGAAAATATCCAGAAACATTGCTTCCCGGTCGAATAAAATAGAAACCAGCTCAAATCGCCCAGTTACAAGGACATCTTTATCTTCGGAAGCCCCGCTTTCTCAAGAATTAGAGACTGTTAATAGCAAAGCAAAACCTGCTGTTAGAATAGACCATGCCCCCACCTCCAATGTTCGTCACGCGCAACTCAATCAAGCTCAATATGAAGGAGCCGCCCTTTTTCCAACTGTTACCAACGGACAACTTCTATCACCGGAAAATGAGACACAAGGTACGTGGGCCAGTTACACTTGCCTGGTTGCGCTGAGAAATTTCCAGCCATAAAGACAATGACCCTCAATAAGAACAAGGTAAGCGGATACCTTTAGTCTACGAAAGTATGTGACTCTGATTAAAACAAGATCAACGACAGATTTCCAGAGTCACCCAAACAGTGCACAGCAGAGTTGATGAAGTCATGTGCTGCTGAGCTCCTAACACGCGAGGACGGGAAAATTATTTCACTGTCCCCTACGAATAACAAGTCAAGAGTATCGAAACGTCGTCGAGCGAGTGGGAAAAAGATCACCTCAAGACAACCCGCCTTTACGCTTGCTGGTAACAGCCATGCAGACCTGTCTGAGGAGGAACTATTTCAACTCCTGCTTGTCAAGATTAAAGCTCGAGAAGACAATGATGCTGCCGTTCTCAATGAGAAAGAACGGATGGAGGCCAATCTCTCAGAGCTGACGCAAGAAAATCTTGCTTTGAAAAGCCAACTCGACGTCTTTATTAATGAGATACAGCAAAAGGCTTCGGAGTCTAGGGCGTATAAAACTCAATTAGAGGCTTGGAGGGCGAAAATAGCGAAGTTCAAATACATCATCAACGAGCTGGGTTCTGGTTACAATGCACTTAGCGTAGAAACTACTCAGCTTAGACTGACAAGAGCATCGCTAGATAAAGATAAAGCGGAAATAAAAGGGACAATTGCTAATACAAGGGAGCAGCTGTTACAAGCTACCGGTCTTGTTGAGAAGAGTCAAAGTTATCTTGTCGAATCACAAACTTTGATCAGCTCCATGAAGCAGGCTTTGAAGGATGCAGAGGAAAAGACAAACTCTGTCCAGGAGCGATTATCCGACGAAAAGAAAAGATCAGCCTTGTTAGAGACGTATATACAGGACAACTCACGCCTTCAGGCGAAAAGGATAGGCCTTGTCAGGGCTGACCAGCTCGAAATGCTAAGAAAGCTTGATTCAGGATTTGGAACTGTGGCAAAGCAAGTTGATAAATCTGCACATTCAATTATGGAACAAGTACTAGAAGAGTTTCAAATGTCGTTTAGGCGCATGGGTGAGGATCATGCCCAAGGAAAGTTGGACTTTGAGCAGTGTAAAGCGGCTGTTCAAGAATATTCATCTCAGTAAGTTACTGTTAGCTAGATGTTACCCCTGAGAGAGAACATGACTAATTATCTTCAGACTCAGGTCTCTCACGGAAGACTTGGCAGCGGTCATCGAAAGAAGCTCGAAGGTGAATGGAGATAAGACACAGCTTCTAACAGAACAGCTTCAGTCTGTTCAGGAAAATATGGGAGGCGAATCTGCATTACTGAAACAGCTTTCCGCGAATGTAGTCACATGTACTAGTCTACACGAGAGGCTTGAAGCTTGTGCACCGAGTATTGATAAGCTCGGTTCCTTCTTAGAGGTTGTCCAGGGGAAAGAGAATAGCCTCGCACAACAAATGAGACAGCTTGAAACCCGACACTATGAGATGCAAACACCAGAAACAACCGAGCCTACATCCGCAGAAATTAAAGAAAGCGTTGAACTTAACCTAAGGATACAACAACTATCCGATGAGCTGAGAACAACTGAAGAAAGCCTCAGGAGCAGAGCGATTGAAAATGAAGAGATAAGACTCTCATTGCTCGAAGCCGTTACGAAGGGCCAGGAAGCAGAAGGCCGCGCAGGCAAGTTCGAATCAGAGGCAATCGTACTCCAAGATGAAGTTAAGACTATAGAGTCCAGAATCCGCGAAGAACTTAATAGGGCCAGCGTCATTTCTCGAGATCAGCATAAAGTCAAGTATGAACAACAAATTCATGAACTGTTAAGAGAGAGGGACGACCTTCGTAAGAGTGTTGAAAAAGTCCGAGATGAATTAATGGGGGCGCTAAAAGCACTAGTATGCTACGATATTCGCCAAGTACCTGAATATTGGCTGACAATACAAAGGGCGAGAGTGAAACAGCACATACGAAGAAGCAGAATGAAACGGAATATTTGGTAGGCGCATGACTACTCCCAGCACATGGCTTTTACTGATCCCCGAAGCTATTAGCAAAATATGAACAAATAAAAGCCCTTGAAAGCAAGTGTATGAAGAAAGAGAACGCACTTGCGGAACAAGCTGCAGAGGTCAGCCGACTTCGAGAAATGGAAATATCAATCGCAACGCAGAAGTCATGCATGCAAAGACAGCTCTATGAAGCTAACGAAAAAGCTACACGCCTTGAAAAGGAGCTCATTGTGGTCAGGGAAGAGAGCAGTGCACTATCTAAGCTGTCAGAAGACAAACTTGACATACTTCAGAGAAACCTCCTGGTGAAGGAAGAAGAATGCATAAAAATCCAAAGGGAGCTCTCGGTGGAAACATCAGCCAGGTTAAGCCTCGAGACTGGTAAGTTGAAGGCAAAATCCGAGATACACACTTTGCTTCGGCGAGTCCAAGATTCGGAACACTGGGTAAACAAAATTAAAGAATCACTTGACCAGATGGACGCTGTATCACCCAAGGAACCCTCCTCTGAAACTTGGAACAGGCTGAGAGCGCTGCTACAGCCACTAGGAGTGAGGAACAGCCTAGAAGCTACTACAAGGAATGAACCTACGGATGGAGGTGCCCTTACTTGCCACGATACTGGTGCTAAATGTACATCCAACACCTTAACGCCCCAGCGAAGCTGTGGAGCCTCGGAAAATGATGTTATCCAAACTACAGAATTTATCTATCGAACACAGAGTTTCCAGAGAAGTGTATATTCATCTCCAGCCAAGGAGAGCCTGAAAGCTGGTAATCTCGAAATGGCTGATGTGAAACTTCCATGCATCCCGGACTCGCAGCAATCTAACAGCATTGTACCATTTTCAAGCGTTCGGCAGCTATCTCCAGCATGTTCAATATCCGACCAAATTCCGATCGATTTCGCAGCCATACTAGTTTCGACACCGGAGGAAAATATCGTTGCTGAAAAACCTGATACACTGGCTGATCCAAATGGGGGGTGTCAAATGGCAGCCAGCTCTGCCGAGAAACAGGATGCTGCAAGAACAGCGGACACGAAAGTACAGTCCAGCGAAAGCACTCCATTAGGAAGAAAGGACCAGAGTCCAGGTGCTGGCCAGCCAGTTAGCCAGCTTGCTCGCATCCCGGAAGAGATGGAAAACTCCGCGGTAACGCCAAAAGCAGTCACATTTGAAACAGACATTCCATCGACAAGCAGAGAGAAGCGCAAGGCACCAGACTCGGGAAACTGTCGCGAGCAGAAGGATACATCCAAAATGCCACTACCTGGCCGAACGAACCGAAGAACCTATAGTAGGAACCGGCAGACGCCTCAAGTGCGCAGCCAAGAGCAGTTCGCGCATCAGAATTACTTACCTCCTTCAAGTAGTAGAGCCTTGGACCATGAGGGTGCTGAAAGGCCAGATTCCTCCAGCAAAAGAGCTAGGGTCCCGACCTCACCCCAGCCAAGACGCCTGACAAGAGCTGATTCTAGATGCTTTGAGCGCAAGACAAGTCCTACGAGTCTCGCGTCTGGTAGCAATCGACATTCTTCTATGAATGGTAACCGCAATAGCCAAAGGTGGTCAACTCGTGGAGGAAGAAGAACAAGAGGTAAATACCTGACCGAGTCAACATTGTTAGTGAGGTGCGCTAAGCTCAGTAGGTGATCGCTACAGCGCTCGGTTCAACAGGCAAATTTGAGAAGTTTGTTTTAATTTTAGGTATTTTCATTGATTGTGTATTATACAGGTTGTACGTAGTGTCGTTACTGGGTTGTCTAAGATAATGTGGAGTGAAAGATCTCGGGAGACAGGTGGTTGCAAAGATGGTCGGATCCTAGAAATGGTATATTGAACACATTGATTGACCCCGACTGTACTGCTTTAAACGCCAGAATGCAAACCCAAAATGATATACAGCGCAGCAATATCCCGGAGTTGATAAAGTTCCAAGTAATATCCGCACTGAGGTTGTTTAATGTACATGGTGTATCGTTCGAATAACAGACTGAGCGACAATCGACAACCTGGTGGAGCGTACCGAGTGAAGGTTGTCTCGTAAACTTTGCTGTCCGACACTGCTTCAGGGTCGAAGCAGCTAAGACTTGTATCTCAGCTGCGTATGCGCGGTTGATTGTGTGAAGGCGTGAGAGAAAATGATTTATTTCGCTCTTCCGCCCTTTGTCGCTTCCAAGAATAGCACCTTCTTCTTCACGACGGGGTCATATTTGAGCATGCTCAGGGGGCGATGGGTACGAGGTCTGATCATCGTCCGGTAAAAGCCAGTCATGGCCATAGAGATGAGACGAACGGTGACGGTACGAGACTTGGCTATTGGTATTGATGTCAGCTCCGCATACGATTAGGAACAAACCATCAGCGTGCGCTACTAGCGCATCAAGTCCGTGGTGCAACGATATGATTATATGGGTGCTTACCTTTCTTGGCCATTTTGGCGGCTCTAGTTGAAGGAGAACGGAACTTTGGGGTGTTTGGCACCTAATTTCAAGAATTCGAGATCATCGGAGATGCGGCGGAGAACTTTGGACTCGCGATAGTTACACGTGACCTCTAGATCTGAAAGTGGTATGGTTGGAAATGTGGGTCTTACTTGGCTTTCATTGTTCTGGAGCATCGCCTTTGCGACCTCTCCTCGAAAACTACAAAATATCCTGGATATTATTTTCTTTTCTAGAGATCTGCTAATTAGTAACTATAGACTTTGGCCCTATCACTAAGTGACGATGGAACTTAAACAATGGCTTTTCAGTTCAGTAAGATTTCCACCGAGCGTCTGCACTCACTGTGCATCTGTCCAAAGTTATTGAACCACTACCCTTTCGCGACATTAAATGATCTTTTATCTTTAACTCATCTTTTTATCTTTCGGAGTTTGGTTAGGTGAAAATACTTACGGCAAATCATAATTATATGAACTTTTATTACACTGATACAAAAATCAGGACTACGATTACGGGTGGTACGGGTGCATACAGTACTCTTGGTATATCATTATCTCCAAGAATAACCTGCTTAGACTAACTTTATCTCAAACAGAATTTGGCTTCATGAAAAATTCTCCAGCCGCCTGACCTGCAGATCACCAGTGGATCCGTTGGGATGCTAGATATGTATAACCTACTAGGTCGATCGTCGATGCAGGGCTACCCTACTAAGGACATAGTACATCTACCTATCTTTTGAAAGCTTCCTCTAGTCAATATGACCGATTAATGTCCTTTATTCTTCTACTAATTTCTCCTTTCTTCCTTTTTTCGCGACTGACTTCCAACACTTAGCACGTGTCTCAGCCCACGCGTTCATGCCCTCGAATATCGAGCAGGAGGACAATGTCATAACCATGAGTCAGAGTCCCATATTGGCGGGTTTTGTATGGATACATACACATACACCTGGTGATCACAACATGGTGTATACTGAAAACGGCATGGAACCGTCCCATGATCAACCCCGGTCGACAAAACAAGTCGTGGACCGTGCTAGCGGATTAAATGCCTCCAGCTGCTTTAGTGCCGGCTTAATCCGCCGCGGGAACTACTCTCATGCATGTTAAGTGTCCGTGTGCATCCTTGATGGAGGGTGTTTGCGCACCTTTTTATCCTATCCGGGGGTTTTCTGAGCGGTGTCTGCGTTTTAGTAGTGTCATGTGGTCACATGGGATCTTGCATTTCTCTGAACGGGAGGGTTGAACCGAGACGATCTACGGGTTAGAAACTAAATGGTGATCTTGTTATTGGGAACCTTGTTGACCTCCGATTTGATCAGCGTTTTTTCCATTATTGTTAAGGTGTGGGGGTTTTGTTTTCACTATTGTTAACATGGTGGTGTCTTGTTGCTGCTGGTAATGAATATCATGATGATCGCTTTCGTGGGCGGTTAGGTTTGCGGAATTGTCAGGCGACTTGTATGTGTCGTTGAAGATCTGGCGATGCACCGCCACAGCTTTCGAGTACCGGGCAATCCTGTTTCTGGTTCATTTCGCTAAGATATGAGCGAATTGGTGGAAGGATGCCGATTCGGACTTTGCATGCTGTTAGTGCTGATCAATTCAGCACCAGTCGTTTGATATAGTTCTGTGGATGCACATTGAAAAACAAGCTAGACAACCTCCGAGGACTCTATCCTGGAGGAAGTTATGCCCTAAATACTACTATTGATCGTTGTACTAGCTTGGCGGGGACCAAATTAGATCCCTTGTTATTCACGAGCCGACCCAGCCCAGTATGATATAAGAGATATGACCATCGAAGCTAGAAGAGTCTTGCCAACAGCATCACTCACTTGGTCAATACATATCAGACTTTCCAGTCATTATGCCCTGCATTGCTTCCTATGTTAAGAGAGTCTACAATACAAATTAACGTCCACCACCCAATGCCCGGTATTAGAAATTAGACGAGATGCATCGTGTATCTTCAAAAGCAAGAAAGTAGAAAGGTTATCAGGTGTCCAACACCCTCCAACACACTAATGTACAACTACCCACCTAAAGACATATCTTAGCACCATGGTTATTCTGCAAGAAGATACCCACACATACCACCAGATTAGCGTGGATAGTCGTTACTCCGGATTGGCGAGCAAAGCAGCAAGACGAGCGCTACGACGTCGCTTGAAGACAAAGCCATCGGGAGACTCTGGCGAGGTCTTCCGCTCACGTTTAAACAAAACAGGCTTCTCATCAACTACCATCTCGTCTGTCGCATTGTTGGACCACGCTTCATGTGCCTCTGTAGCAGAATCATTGGTCATCTCAATATCTCCCGTCGGCTGAATACTGTTTCACTGTTCGTTAGAAGACACGCTATTTGCCGGAGGACTCGGCGTAAGACTAACCACTTCCCATCGTCGGATCCACTGTATGAAGTCGCCTTCTCGGTCGCTATCTCGGGCTCCCCCAGGTCATCCCGACGCTCTCTATCGTGAACCGTTCCGGTTGTCATCGAGACCGGATGATCCAAAGCAACATTTCCTTGCCATCTGGATACCTGCTCTTTCTTCTCGATGGTTCCGATTCCCTGGAGCATGGACGCCTTGAGAGATGGTTCCTCTTCACTGCTGTACTGTGCATTTTCGCCGTGGGTACGGTGTTCTTCCTCTGGTGCTGCAGTGGGGAGATGAGCTTTGAGCAAGTATGAAGTTGTAGACATGGGAGAGGATTGGTCGACTGCATCTGGGCCGATGGGACGGTGGATGGCCGGGGTGAAGGGTGAGTAGGAGGTTCGAAAGCGTTGTTCCAGATCTCTTTCGATGTCGGTATAGTTCACCAGGACGTCTAGCTCGTTGTGTAGCTTGTCAGGCTCGAATCTGCCGGCCATCTTCTGGGATGATGAGGGAATTCTAGGTAAGGAGATGGGGTGTTCTTGGTATGTTTGGTATGCTTGGTGATGAGGTTGAGAGATGGAGACAGTGGGAAGTTGAAGCTTTCTTTTGGCGAGGACTGCTTTCAAAGCATCACGGTAGAAAATAGAGACAGAAGACAGGTGAGGGGCTCGATTAGTTTGATAGAATGAAAGGCAAGCCTGGTATAGAACGCGTTGAAGATAGTGGAGAAAATGAGCTCAAGGGCGCTCCACCAGGAACAGAACTCAACACGACAACAGGCGAGATTCTACGCAAAAGGAACAAATCAGGTTAATCACAATGAGGGGAAAGGCCTGGAACTTCCTGACATGGGACGGCGGTAATCTTCTCCACGGCCTTACCACGGTTGATGAGGGTTCAGTGAATGGGAGACGGCGCTCGTTCCACCGTTTGCTTCCTCCAACAGAAACCTAATCAGTTGAAAGATATCAAAATCATTTACTGGGAGGTTTGACTCAGATATAGACGACCCTCAGTGTTCCTGGTCCGGGGCTTTGTAGGTCAGCTTTGCGGGAACTCTCTCATCTTGCACAGGGTAGCAGTAGATTTAACAAAGAAAAGTCTTTTTACCTTATATTCTACTTGTAACACTCAAGGACACTAGTTATGTTTTGTGTTTTGACTAAGTATTATAATGGAAAATGCACGGTCTGGAAGAGGGAATGAACGTAGTCTAGACCTACATAGAAATTCTACTCAGTGTACGGATATCCCCAGAATGAATCAATCTGCGTATAAGTATCAATCTTGCTCGATCAAAATCCAATCCGATCCATATATTTTCAATCCTTTCTTTCTTTCTTTCTTTCTTTCTTTCTTTCTTTCTTTTTTTTTTTTTTTTTTTTTCAAGATACCCCAACTCCAGATATGCAAGGGAAAGACAGATATCACCTCCAAATCAAGGTTGTCAATGGTATGTTCCAGCTGTTAAAGCTTTCTTTGTAGTTATGGTCCCTTACCTATAACTCTAGTCTGAGTTATATGTATGTTCCTTTTCTTCTTCTTAATCTGATATATCAAATTCCAGTTCCAACATTTCATATAGTAATCATTCGGAAGTATACAACCTGTGTCCGGCACAGCCATAATCCACCTGATTTACGGACAGTACTAAGATACTGGGATCTGTATTGGACTAACATAACCATAACGTGCAGGATGCATTAGATCGAAGATACACTCTCAGGGAACAGCATTAAGAAATGCTATTAAAGGTGGGGTTGCAACTTGTATGCATAAATGTATTGGTACTAGTAATTACCTGTGACTCACTGGTCGGTAAAATTCCTATGAAGTCACGTTGTCCAGAATAAGTCTTGTATCTCTTACTCTGTACAAGAAAGTTACTTATACTGGTAGTTACATACAAAAGTAGGACATTTTGTAAATAAATATATATATATATATATATATTTCTTTTCTTTTCTTTTCTTTTCTTTTTTTTTTTTTCTTTCATGTATGTGTTCTCCACAATCTTCATAAATACATCAAGTCATACTAGGAATCATAGTAAACATAGGAAAAGTATCCTCCAATGAATGTCAAGCAATGTTGAGGGTGTGCGGAGAAGTACAACTAGTAAGCTCCATCCAATATCATAGGCTGAAGCCTGAGGTTCGTAGAAAGTAAAAGCTCATGACTCACTCCCTGCATGCATATCCTCTTCCAATCACATCAACTGAAAAATCCAACAGACTAAACTTGCAACTTGTTGTAAACACCACCTTTTTATTCAATTTCTTGGATTTTCCCCGTTTGTTTTGGGTTTTTCTGTAAAGGTGTCCTTTCGGACAGCGTAGAGGCAATGTCTTCAAAGTAAGATGGCTAAATCACATAGGAAACCATTCTTTGCGAGGGAAGAAACCCCACTGAAGATGCCAATCGGCGGGAACATCCGTATCAGTTCAGACTGAAGTCGGATGGACACATTGTACGTGTTATGGATCCGCGCATGAGCTGGGCCCTGCCCGGCTGAATCGTTTGTGTGTCTGTGTGCGCAAAGATGACAGAGATCGAATAGCACTGCCTGCAGCACGGCTGTATGGTGGTCCGTATAGAGGTAGACTGAAAAGATAGATCAGAAGCTGAACGGGCGAAAACGCTCAACGGTGGTATTCGGTGGGTCTGTAGATCCGTGAGGACTCCCTGAAGCGTCTGCGCTCCGCTGCGTCAGACTCGTACAGCGAACCCCGGCTGGGTGAGCTCCGGCTGGGTGAGCTACGAGGAGAGGAGTAGACGATGACCCGACGACGCATTGTGTCACGCGGCTCGCGCTCAATGATTTCAGTGTATTGGACAGGCTGCTGTTGGGGACTTGTCGATCGGCGAGGAGGAACGGGGTAAGTCCGGTCGTAGGTGATGATCGGTGACGGTGACCGAGGGGGCTGGACAGCACCCTGTTCTTTGCGGTTCAGGCGCAGACCATCTTCAATGGCGAGGAGCAGTGCGCGTACAGCCCGGCAGTCGCGGGGGATCTTGACGAGAGTAGGCTGGTTGCGCTCACGGTCAAGGGTCGAGTATGACTTTCCGTTCTTGCTATAAAGGTAGTCGGCAACATCGACGGCGTATTGGTGTCCACGCTCACAGAGAGAGCGGTCTTCTCTGCGCGCTTTGAGGGGATCCGCGCATCGAGTGCAGTGGCTTGCATGGCGCTCGAAGGCGACCATTACATACTCCTCGTCAGCCTCGAGCTCGCGCACGGGCAAGACGGGATCGACGACATCGACTGGGGCAGGCATCGTGGAAGAACGTCGCAATGAACGTCTTCTACTTGGAGTTTCTTGATGGACAATCGTATCTCGTATGGGGAAGAGTCGAGGCAGTGTGAGGAAACGAGAAGACCTTCGGGGAGACACCGTGACGAAGTTTGACGGTATAGTTGCGGAGCTGGTTGGGAGTGATAGCAGAGGATACAGAAGACTGAGGTGGTTTGGCAGCAGAAGGGTTTATATTGTGTTCAGGAGTAGACAGCAGGAATTATACTGGAAGTATATGTAAATATAAAAGTGGATAAGAGGATCAATAACGGTGGGGGGTGAGCAAGATTATATACTAATGACTTGAAGGAGGCATCCATGTTCAAAAGCATACAAACTAGTACTCAGGATGGGTCTGCGCTATGACCGCACTGATCACAAGAAGACTAGGGTGAAAGATCAAAATAAAATAAAATAAAAAATAGTAATTATGTTATACCATGAAATTCAATACGATACGAAATTAAATCACAGTGTGGATGGTAGCCTGGCAGATGATGTGCATGAAAGTTGTTTTGATTTTCTTCAGTGATACAGTAACTTAGGGTCCAAAAGGCGGGTGACTCGACGCTAACCTCGAATGAGACCACGAGAGTGGTTCCTAAGGCTCAAACAAGGCACTCTTATTGGCGGGGGACCTGTGGCTGGTGCGTGCAGGCAGTGCTTTTCTTCCATGACCATACCGTTTGATCGCGAGTGTTGGGGAGGGTCTAGGCCATCTGATTGGACTATCCGTAAGAACAAGTCGGTCAATTCTCCTTTTCACCCGCATTCTGCCTGGCTCCACACTATTACAACTAGTACAATTGGGGTTAGGGACCCTCATCCAGATCCCCTCCAAACAACCCGTGGCTTACCCGATTGAGGTGTCGGGGGACACTTCGAGTCATCGTTGCTTGTCTTTCGGAGAAACGATGACGATGGTAGTCTCGGACTCCTTTTTGACAAGGATCACTGTGGCTTGAGTGGCTTGACCTTCTCGTGTTCTCCTCTGCCTGCGCCTCGCTCACGACATCAATTTCACCCCCCAACTGCCACCACCATCACTTGATCCGTATTACTATTCTGTGATACCGAAAGAGTTCGCTGCGTTACCACCCCTGGAAATGCAGCCCTGAGCCATTGCATATTTCCTGCATCTGCATGCCATTAACTTTATCATAATTGTTGGTTGATAACGCTCTTCTACTCCGTGGGGTAAGCATCAGCAACCGCCGAACTGTTCTTCCACGCTCATTTGCTTCGCAGCCGCCGACCACAATCGCGGATGTTTTCTGAGACAATAGATCGTTTGGAACCATTCTGTTGGTAACCTACAATATCCTGGAAACTCCAACTACCTTATCTCGTCTATTTTGGTTCGTTTCGCTTCTGTTCTAAGAATAAGTCGGGAGTTAACCCTCCTAACACGAACGATGGATGCGATCACCGGGGCCATATTGATAAGGGGTCGCTAGACCTATTCAGGTTTCAGGGGTCGCGCCGTCTCAGCCTCAGTCTTCCAAGTAGGTACCTTGGAATACGGCTCAGCCTCAGCCACAGATGCCACTGGCTATTGTTGCTTCGTTTCGTCTCCCACCATTACGGTTAAGCGCCATATTTGGCCGCACGCAATGTCAGATGCTCACCGTGCATAGGTAAGCTCCCGAAATGAATGCACTTGTTCACTTCCACTGATCAGCAAAAGGCCAAGGTTACAAAATTGAATTTCAATTTGACGCGCGCAATGACGTCTAAACTGTCGAGTTTGTTTCACCCTATCAATCTGGTGTCACACATGTCCAGCGGCAGTTTCCTGGTCCACGATCACCAGTACTCATCGTGGTGACCAAAATAGAATATATTGCGACATACAATCGGACTGTTAAATCCTGCCTGGGCTAGCATTTCAAGAGCCATGAGAACCATATGACACAGATGGCTAACGGCAAGAGCGCGTAACCCGTGCTTTTCCTTGGAGGGAGGGGTCAAATGTGGAGGATGAGCACTGCTGCCTGTTCCAATGTGACCACTCTGTCTTGTAATGGCATTGACCTGTCTGGCCGACCAGGGGTAACTGACGATCACACCAATGGCATCTTCCTCTTGGAACATCAATGTTAGGCTGCGGCCTAGTTCTTTGAAGGCTCGAACGCCCTATTTCACCCTTTGCCACTTCTTGGATGAGCCGCTGCAGCCGGCATCAGCTCCAAGCCGGCGGGGAGGCATGGGTCGCAGACTACTACCTACACAGGACAGAACACAACAGCCAACATCATTCGTCACGATATAATTCGAACTATCCCACTGCTTCAACAACTGAAGCCGGGCTAGCTCAATCGGTAGAGCGTGAGACTCTTAGTCATCACGGCATCTCAAGGTTGCGGGTTCGACCCCCGCGTTCGGCTTAGCTTTTTGCTCTTGCAAAGAGCGCGGTTGAAAATTTTTTGGTGGTTCACCATCGGACGGATGACCCTGGGCTCCACTTTGGATAGGATCCACATGCGGCTACAAAAAGCCTAGGCTGCAGCAGAAATAGGCCACCTTGGTCGAATAAGCCTGCAATTCAGGCGAAATATGCTTTTGTAGTACATTTGCCTAGTTCTGTAGCAGCTGGAGTTTATCAAGGGTTGCCTCATCCGTCACTTGTAATGTGGGCGTGTACGGCACGACCCGTTTTATACATGCATGGTATGCACTTGTATCCAAAATATATTTCGTAACAGTCAACATATTATTGGAAATTATGTCTTGGACAGCAAATCAACCAGGCTCCAACAGGTTTCACATGTACGGCTGTATGGCTATACTGAGATTAACGACACCTTTACAATTTAACTGGAACGCAGTCAGAGACTAATCGCATAACGAGTAACAGAACAATCCAAACTGTTAAGTGCCTAACGCGTTACAATCTTCTGTCCTATTATCACTAAGCTCAATAACAACGTAGACCTAATGAACAAACCGCTTGATTTAAACTAAAGCTAGTACAAACCGCCCGTCCAAGCGACCATGACTATCAAGGCTGGTTCAAGACAAAATCAAGTAGAAGCAACCATCAACCAGACAGCATTATCCGGGTCATCGGTGATGTTTCGATGGATCCAGTCCAGTGTTTCCAGCTGAAGTATCAGTATGGCGCGGAGTGCTGACTCGACGGCAATCTGTTGTTTTATCAGTACTAGAGACGTGTATAAGATCTGGTGTAACCGGACCATTTGAGCTATGAGAAGACTGCCTTCAGTTGCGTGTAACAGTTCTTATTTCGCTTGTTCTATGTCAGTGCTTCAGAGGTCCGCTTGCATAGTTGGAGTGAGACTTGTGGACATACATTTGGGTGCGCAGATGTTGTGCATGTCACAGGGACAGCTCTCTGGGCAGTCGTTGTGTCCGGTGCAGATGTTGTGACATCTGTTGAGGACTCTAAACTCCTTGGGAATAGCAGAACTAGTATCCCGGGAGATGGCTACTGCATTGACCATGCTGAGAAGGGCAGAAAGGGTGAGGATACTGAACAGATTCATTGCGCTGAGACCAATGTTCTTGCTTAGTTAGAAGGTGATAGTGCTTCAAGTGTTAAGACAATGTAAGGATGTCGTGAGGAGTTATGAGCTTAGAGAAGGGAGGAGAAGGAGAAGAAGAGATAGTCGACAATTTATAGTGGGCAACTCTTTTGGGGTAAGTTAATAAACACTCTGCATAGATATACTTTCTGTCTAGTCTTTGTACTTTTGCAAACTAGCTAATTTGAGGATTAATCGCTCTAATAGACGTGCAGAACAAACTTTATTCTGTTTGTGAATTGTGTTATCATAATGCATGGATCAACAAGTGGTACCTGACTACCCCGGATTTCAATGAATGCTGTGGTCATAATAAAGAGAATAATTGTGGATATGCACTTAGAAAACTTTGTCCGTAGAACCGAGCTCTAGCCAAAACCTACTCTACCTATGGAGGAGTACTTAATGATTGATCACAAAGAGAATCCGACAAACTATCAAGGGCCCAGAACCTTAAACTAGGAATCCCTGTCTTGTGAAACCGGCCGAATAGCGGAATGATTCCCACTGGCTTAATCGTAGCAGGGTATGTTCAATAGACTCAATTAGTCTATGTTGAATGAATTGATATATCCTGGCTATGTATTAGTGGGAAATATTCCCAATTTTTATATTTGGAAGGTGAAGTTAACACAATGCATGAGAGAATAATTTCTATGAGAAATTGATCCTAGTCAGCTACACCATGTAGTTATACTACAATAGTGAATGGTAAGAATGTACAATTACCCAAATGAACCAATATCTATGTAGGAAACTAGGATTCATAATTCTTTGAGCATTGACTGACCTCTGTACGTGCGCCTTGAATTAATTGTGCTGTTATTCGGAGTATGTAGTAGTATCTAAACCCACTATGAACTCATGCGATAGATCATATCTGACTGGTGCAACCAATTGTCCAACCGCAATTGATTATCGGCTGTCTCGTATTCCCCGAGATTGGTCCGTTATCTCGTCTATTCCACCAACAGATAAACTGCAGCTTGCCGAGTCGTTTATCACCACTGGGCCCTTTGCCGACGTTGTGGGGACTTTGGGGAACTTATCGGTTCTTGACGCCTCTCCCCGCCTTTCTCTTCTTCCTACTACCGATCTACTCAGCATGTCATTCATAAATAAGAAGTGTCCGAATTCAATCCCGCACATGCGTCCGCAATGTGACTTCTGTTTTAATTTTGCTCTTTTCACCCGCCCTCACTTGACCGTCTCCTACAATCATGCAAGTAAAAGGTGAGAGACCAAGTAGATCCGTTCGTCTTGTATCGGATTGCGATCAGGGTTCGATGCTAATATCCTCATCAGGAGATAACGGCCTAAAGGCCCTTATCGAGAAGTACCGACCAGACCTAAAGCTATTTGAAGAAGTCTATCGCCAGTTGCACAGCTCTCCCGAGCTAGCCTTCCAAGAAGAAAACACTTCAGCTACCGCTGCAGATCATCTCAAAAAGCTGGGTTTTGAGGTTCACACACACATTGGTGGATATGGAGTTGCTGGTATTCTCCATAATGGCGATGGGCCAACTGTTCTCCTGCGAGCCGACATGGATGCGCTACCTCTACAGGAAAAGACCGGCTTGCCGTACGCTAGCAACAAAATCGTCAAAGATAAAGATGGAGTGGAAAGACCGGCAATGCATGCCTGTGGCCACGATACACACGTCACGAGTCTCATGGCGAGCGCTGAGCTTTTACATTCCGCCCGGGATCACTGGTCTGGTACCTTGATCTGCATTTTCCAACCGGCAGAGGAGCTACTGTCCGGCGCAAAAGCGATGATCGAAGATGGGTTGTACGAGAAGATCCCCAAACCAGACGTTGTCCTGTCGCAGCACGTCATGAAAATGAAAACTGGCACAGTCAGTATTCGTTCAGGTCGGCTGCTCACGGCTGCTGATTCGTTCGATGTGCGCATCTATGGGCGCGGTGGACACGGCTCGGCTCCTCAGACATGCATCGATCCCATCGTTATCGGTGCAACAATTGTAACGCGTCTGCAAAGTATCGTCAGCCGCGAAGTGATGCCAGGTGAGCTGGCTGTTGTCAGTGTTGGAAGCATCCAAGCCGGTCATGTAGCGAACATTATTCCCGATCAGCTGGATCTCAAGCTTAATGTTCGGACATACGATCCCAAGGTCCGCGAGCGCGTTATATCCTCCGTGAAGAGAATTATCGAAGCAGAATGTTTAGCAGGAGGTGCCGTCGAGAAACCTCTTGTTAAGCAGATACTTTCTGCTCCCGCGACTATCAACGATGAGGCTACGGTCAAGGCTCTCCAAAATACATTTGGATCATATTTTGGAGAAAACCTGGTGGAGTCAGAGCCAGCGACTGCAAGTGAAGACTTCTCTCTTCTTGCGACGGCGGTAGGAGCACCGTATGTGATGTGGACATATGGTGGAGTTGACCCTAAGACATGGGATGATGCTGTGGAGCAGGGTACAACTGATCAGCTACCTAGTAATCACTCCCCATTCTTTGCTCCGGTGATTCAACCGACTCTTGGTACTGCAATTGATGGGATCGCTCTTGGAGCACTGACTTTCCTGAAGCGGAACTAAGAGCATGACAATGCCACACCGAAAGCAAATCAATGCGGGTTACACGATGATTGCGGCTGTTACTTCTAGATTTGAGCGCCTTTTCCCATTCTCCTGTATATAGTCATTGCAATGTCCTTCCAGGGCTCTTGAACCCCCAATTACCGGCTTGTCTCAGAAGCCATCAGTTCGAATAACTCGTCCCAAACCCCTACTCTAGAAGCCAGACAGGCGTATCTTGCATCCAAGAAATCTGTCATTATATAACACTAACTTTTTAAATATGAATTTTAACTCACAGTATTCCAAATCTTCTCCGGGGTATTTAAAACAGCAATTTGAACAACCGACCTTCCTGCAAGGAGCTTCTCTTGACACTCTACCACTATTGTTAGTTTCGTAAGTGTTGTCGAGTTTCACCGAGCAAAAGGGATAATGATTTTCTACTTGATCAACTATTATTTACGAAGTAGCTCCCAAAAAAAGGGTTGTGCAGCCGCAATGATTTCAGTGTGCAATTTGAAAAAGAGATTTATCATACCTAGGTTCGAGGAATTGCCGGAATTTCCGATGGTATCAATAAAAAGCTGAAAGGATGACGACACCGGGCTCCTAGTATAAAAGGCAAAATTAATGCTTTTGGTTCATTTTTGCTACTTTATTACAATCAAATTGTATTGGACGGATGAATAAGCTATTAAGTACGGAGTACTCTGTACTACGTATGCATTTAGAGTTTATAAATGGGGCCCAAAGCACCGTCACTTTGACAGTGACGGTTCCCCGCCAACAAAACTGTACCAAAGAGCATCCTTCCCGCCAATCCCCTATGAAGGATGACGAGACGAAACACATTTCAACTCAGTTGCTAGTATATATTGGCATATGGCCAATGATCAGCGGCTCAAGGCCCGAGTACCTAGGGTACGGGATCCGGATAGCAAATGCTAGTCCAGTATCCCGCGGCCCGTTCTCCTGGTCTCATGTGGCTACTTCTCCACTATACGGCTTTTGCACAGAAAATCAACGTGTGCGACTCCAGATACCATGGAGATCCACTGGATAAGCTTCAAGCGAGCCGCGAAGCTCATACTTAAGAAATGAACGTGCTGCTCAATGATAAAAGCTTATAGGAGACGCTTGACACGTTGTCAGCTATAAAAAGGAGGAGTACCGGCGCTTGCAAAGCGACCGTTCCAGACTCCGTCCAGAGCACGATCGACAAACAACATACTCCGTACAACATACTGAGTACAGATAGTCGCAATTTGCCAAGACAAGTTAAGAAATTGGGAGCGCCATAACGATTGCCTCTTGCAGTCTCCACTCGCGATACAACAACGCACCGGCTGAGAAGGGAATAGCGTGTCTAATGACATCATGTCCTTGGGTTGATCAATGAGATGCTTCTCCCCCTGCTGTCCGTCCAGTCCAAAGTTGCAATTCTCAATTGCTCATGGCCAATGCCCAATCAATCGTTTTTGGGCCTTGCTGTTTTACTGCTACTATGGGTCCAGTTCGTACCTAGCCAAACCCATCATCCTCGGATCGCATCGTTGCCCGTTCAGCCCCCCTTACCTGCCACATACTAGTACTCAGTGGCAGTGTTGGGCTCTATTTATTATTACGCTATCGCTGGTTTTATTCTATAACCGACCGGTTTTTCTCGTGGACTAGCTTTGTCCCTGTCACTATACAATTCCTAGAAAGACCACCACCAGTGCAGGATGCCCTTGAACACGGTCGCACTTAGTGTGGCCCTCACCCCTGCTGTAATCTCGACATTCTTCTCTCATGTGGGTCGCCATTCTACACCGGGCTTCATTTGGGCTCTTTTTCCTTTCCCCCAAGGGGTGAATTAGCTAACAATGTCTTTCTTTCCAGTATTTGCACCGCAAATCACTCCATCATAAACCAAGCGTCCATATCGAATATGATGAAGGTGTTCGGATATTCCGAGAATTCCTCGCCTACTCGGCCAAGCACTCCGTCGAGGACCTTCAATCCTTCACGAGCCAGAGAGTCCCCAATCCTCACTGGGTGAGGACAGAAACGGTTTCCATACCCACCCAATATCTGTCATCTGCCGCAACGGCCCTGATCGACCAATTAGGTCCCAAGGGGTTATCACAGGTTGGAGGGAAAGAGTGGTGGCAATGGCGCGGACTAGAAGATGAATTGAAAGGTGAATGGGTCGAAATGAGAAATGATTACAACGAGAGAACGCGGGCTAGAAAGATTCACGGGATTCATCCGAGCCAGAAACGTATTATGTTCTACATACACGGTGGAGCGTATTACTTCGGAAGTTTAGAGACGCATCGGTACCAAATGCAACGTCATGCCAGGAAGCTCAAGGGACGAGTGTTTGCACGGTAGGCTCTAGGTGGTCTGGTTGTTTTGTTGTGATCATGCTAATGCCAGTCTAGTGAGTTTGATGATTGCTCCTTGGAGATTTGTTTTTTGGAAGAGCGCTAAGTATGTTTGATGCAGCGGCATACCGTCTAGCTCCACAGTTCCCATTTCCTTGCAGCCTGCATGACTGCTTGGCTGCATACCTTTTCCTTTTGAAGGAACACAAGCCGGAAGATATCATATTTGCTGGAGACTCTGCCGGCGGAGGAATGGCGCTCTCGTAAGTTGAGCGCACCCCGAGAAAAGCTTGCATAGCTAACATTGTAAAAGTCTGCTATGTATTCTTCGTGATCAGGGCCTGCCTCTGCCTGCAGGAGCGATCCTGATTTCACCCTGGGTTGACCTCACTCATTCTTTTCCTAGTATAGTGAAGGATAACCCCGGTGATTATATACCGCCATACGGTTTCAGGCACAAGCCTTCCGCCGCCTGGCCGCCGCCAAACTCGGATGAAATAGAAGCCATCAAGAAAGGCCTCGGGAAGCGGCCTGCTACCGAAAACGGTGCACAAGAGGCGATCCCGCCTAAGGGCAGTCAGGCTCAGGAGACAGCTGTCAAAGGTTATTCGGTTCTCGAAAACCCATCGGCCAAAGAATCTATTAATACAGCGAAGGAGCCCGTTAATCCTAGGATCCTCATTGATGGTAAGACCGTTGAGATCAAGGACCAAATTCATATGTATACGACGAACCAACTCCTATTCCACCCACTCGTTTCCCCTGTTCTACAACCGTCCCTGGGAGGCCTACCGCCTTTGCAGATTTTAAGCGGTGGTGGAGAAATGCTACGAGACGAGCAATTCTACGTTGCTCATAAAGCAGCGAATCCGACTGCTTACCCGCCCAGTGACGCTTTTCTGGACGAGTACGACCCCGAACGTGAAGTGCTACACAAATACCCCGGGACCCACGTCCAGCTTCAAGTTTGGGATGATCTTTGTCATGTTGCGACCACTTTGAGTTTTACTCGCCCAGCGAAATACATGTTTCGATCAATCGCACAGTTTGGAGCATGGGCTCTTGCATGTGCTCAGAAAACTAAGATTGAAATTGTGGACGACACGGAGATCTCACCTATATCGTCCGATAGCTCGGAAGACCCAGAAACACCCGCAAATGCGCCTCAAGCAGAGAGTTCGAAACAGTCTGTGGCACCTGTCGGGAAGACTGTCGGGAAGGCTGGCGCTCAGTTACCTCCGTTCAAAGAGCGCATGGTTCGTCAAAGGGTCGACAAAAGAGGTCATATATATCATTTGGAACCCCAGGCTTCGTATCCAGTCCTTCAAATCCCAAGTACACAAGTCGGGACCATCAATCCAGAACTGGTCAAGAAATGGCTTGCGGCGAAAAAGGAATGGGATGTGAAATTCGCCAAGGACAAGCTTCATGTCCAGCGCCAACGAATTAAAGAGTTGGCTCAATGCTTCCAACAAGATTTTGTGGGCGAGGTGCCCCCTCCCAGTTCACTGGCGGCGAGAAGGTCTGCCCCTGGAGTCATGCCATCTCGAGGTGGTCGAAAGAGCTACCCTATGACAATGTGGAGCAATTGGGCCAGCAGACATGACGAGAGGAGCCTGCAAAGGGAGCACAAGAAGGAGAAAGAGGGACAATCTAGGAGAACCAGTGTGGAAGCTGGACGTGCCGGAGCGTGTATGAAAGCAACAGACGCTGATAAAGGTGGCTCTCCGGATAAAGAACAGGTTAGTCATGCCTAACAGAAGACCATTGTTGTCGATACTAAGAGATTATTCAGGATACATCAGACGAGACAAAGAGCTCAGAAACCCGAACTGAGGAAGATGTCTCTCGCAGGCTTGACGATAAGACTTCCAGTCCTATGATACTCCTGCCCCCATATGACGAGACGAGGTTCACGGAGGAAAACGCGAGCACGCAAGCACTTTTCCACGCACGAGGAACTATAGCCTCAACTTCCGACCTATCCATGGCCCAAAAGCAACGACCGGTGTCCCAAGCGGGGTCAGGCACTATTCGAAGCGGCATCACATCCCATGTTGCAGATGATACCAGTACTCTCGGAGACAGATCGCTCGCTGTTACCAACACCGGCGTCGATGCCGCTAGTACTCGGGCCGTACGAAACTCTGTCGGAGTCGTGGGCCTGATCAACGATGGTGACTCGGCCTATCGTTCCATTGATTTCTACTCTATACGTCGCGACTCGGGTGACCTTGAGACCACTTCTCTTGGTGAGAGGACGACGGAAGGAGATATCTCTCGCACCGTTTCTCGCCCGGGGATGGCCGACCGGGAGTTTTATAAAACTGCACAGGAGCACCCTGTAGCTTGATAATACATAAATAAAACTGCAAAGCAAAGGTTTGCATATACAATATCTGGACATATATGATTTGGAAATACCTGTTATTCTGATTATGTCATCTAATTTCTTTTGAACCTTGAAGATACACGATGGTACCTCATACACGAACGCCTACCGCTTTTATTTTCATATGTTTGAGAGTCTGGTTGGTCTTTGAATTATATACTCTTTCTGTTTGATACGTCAGTCCCTCAATACCCTGGCTCTGAGCCCCCTTATCCCTGTGTCGTATATGATATCTTATTTTATTTTTGAGATAGCTACAATATAGTCCTTAAAGCGTGTTGGACACTCACATCCATCAAGGCCTGAGCCGGGTATATAAATTCTTAATATAGTACAAAGAAAAGCCTGGGTTACACCAAAGATCTTCATTATCCCAATCACCATTCAATCCCAACCTTCCCCGCGACCTTCTCCGCAACATCTAAAAAGGCCTTTCTTCTCACGCTCCGATCCTGACTCTCCTCTGCAACAACCGTCGGCATGCCCCGATCGGCATCCTCGCAGACCCTGGCATCAAGCGGAATATCCCCTAGGAACTCCACACCCAATCTCTTACACTCTGCCACAACACCCCAGTCCTCCGCTTGGTGAGAATGCCCCGACCCATCAATCTTATCACCATGCGAAAAGATCTTCGTCTGATGCCCACACTGCGGACACGCGAAAAAAGCCATATTCCTCACCATGCCCAGAACGGGAATATCCATCTTCTGGAACATCCCATACCCCCTTACCGCATCTCGCAAAGCAATATCCTGCGGTGTGGACACGATCACCGCACCGTCAACGATGATCTCTTGGCCAATCGTTAATTGGACGTCCCCTGTACCCGGGGGAAGGTCGAGGAAGAGAACGTCAAGAGGACCCCAGGAGACGGAGTGGAGGAGTTGATGCATTGCTTTCGTAACCATAAGACCGCGCCAGGAGATGGGTGTTGTGTCCATGGGGATCGTGGAGGGGTCTTCGGGGGAGGGTGTCGGTTGCGGGAGGAGGTAGCCCATAGACATTGATTTGAGGCCGTAGTTTGTTAGCGGGAGGAGGCAGTTATCTGTGTTTCGGGTGGATTGTTAGTGTTGATTTTGGTTTGGGTAAGATGAGATTGGGAATGCGATGCGCACTTTCGTCTAGTCGGGGTTCGCCTGAGAGGTTAAGGAGTGTTGGTATGGATGGCCCGAAGATGTCGGTGTCAAGGATCCCTGTTCTGATTCCGCGGCGTGCGAATGAGAGGGCTAGGTTTACTGTTGTGTTGTTGATTGAGTTAGCATGTTGAGTTCCGGATATACTTCTGAATACATAAAGAGGTGGTAGGTCATGGGTTGATGACCTGTATTGAACGGAGTACAGGGCCAATGGGTCCGTATACAACGCACCAGCGATCGTAGATTTCCCAACTCCACCCTTAGCAGATGAAACAGCGATAATCTTTTTCACATCGCGAATCTTGCGCTTCTCCGGCAATCCGCGGCGACGAGGGAATGAGGGCGGCGTGCCGGAGCGAGGAAGACCCTAGACAACAAGACATTAAAATCCGATCCGGAATAATCTAAGATGTATAAGTACGTACCAGCGGGTTATCATGCTGCAAAGTACGAAAAGTCGAAAAGAACCTCTTCCGTAACATGGCTGAATGCATCATTATGACCTTCTTCAAGGTCGATCGCAAAAGATGTCAACCTTCTTTTTGGCCGATAAATCCACACCGATGTCATTCATATTGCCGGGAATAAAACCTCCACCGCCGGAATAACATACCCTACAAGCAAGGTCCGCGAGCTATTCGGTGATGTTAATCCGTCACCGCCTGCTAACTTTTCTACGGCAGAAAAATAAAAGTTGCTTAAAAAAATTATCCGCAAACAATATTGATACCGGGACACGCAGGTATATTCAAAATGGGTCCCAAGTCTTTGGCGGAGCAAATTGCTGAATTGGAGGATCCGACTCCGAAAGGTGGGGAAATTTTGGCATTGTGCTCTGTGGCGTTGCGACGTTAACCGATTTTCTTTTTTGCGACAGATTTCGATCCGGAAGATTTGGAGCGCGGTGGCTCTGAAAGTGAAGATGAGGGTGGTCGCGCTGCTGATTCAAGTGCTGGAAGGGAACATTATCAGGCTGTTGGGTGAGTTTTGGTCTATTCTGTTTCTGTGTTGCCAGTGCTAATTGAATATAGCAAGGCGAAGCTTCGCAAACAGGACCCGGTTGATCTAGGGAAACAATATGCCGGTGCACGGGTTAGCAGAGATGCGCTCGATGCTGATAGTGATGACGACCCGTTTAAGGCACGGTCTGGCGATGAGGAGGCGGGTAGCGAGGATGAGGATGAGGACGAGAACGAGGACGATCTTGTGCTGGGAAGCGACGAGGACGAGGACATGTCACAAGAGAGCGATGAGGAGCAACCGCAAAAATCGAAGGCAGCTCAGAAGAAGGGGCATAGTACAAGGATTGTGGATGACATGAGATCAGATGACTCGGAGGACATTGGGAGCGACGAGGATTCGGAAGATTTTGACGAGGATGACATGGACGACGAGATGCCCTCCGCCGAAGACGAGGACGAGGATGAAGACGAAGAGGATGATGACGAGGAGGACGACGATGAGGAGGAATCTTCTGCTCGTCGTGTGAAGTTCGCAAAGCCCGCAAAGTCAGATGATCGGGAAGAGCTGCGCAGACTGATGGCTTCTGATCAGAAGACCATTACGGCTACCATATCCCAAGCTGCTAAAGCCGATGCAGTCAAAGGAAAGGCAGTGAAGCAGCAGCGTGCGACTTTCGATGCGCTCCTGAACACCCGTATCAAGTTGCAGAAGGGTCTCACCGCGATCAACCAGCTGTCCGTCGCAGCCAAAGAAGAGGAGGACCTCGACGGTGAAGCTATCAAGTCCGCCGAATCCGCCGCTTTAGCTCTCTGGTCTACTCTCGAAGACCTGCGCCTTGCTCTCGCAGACGCGCAGACTCAAGACGAATCCAAGAAGAGGAAACGGCCTTCCGCAGTCTCCCCAAGTACATCTACCGCTTCATTGTGGAAGCGCATGGCGGATCTTGAGTCCGACTCGGTTGCTCACCGCCGAGCCATCCTTGATAAGTGGTCGCTCAAGGTGCGCGGGTCGAACGCTACGATTCCTAACAGTCGTGGAAAACTCTTGGGCTCGGCCGCTAGCGGGCAACAGAGCATTACTGTCGTCCTAGATGCGCAGGTTGCATCTGAAACTGATCGTGCTGCCAAGCGCGCGCGTACAGCGAATGATAGCTCCACTGATGAGGACCAAGAACCGATCTACGACGATACCGTCTTCTACCAGTCTCTCCTCCGGGACCTTGTTGAGCAGCGCATGTCCTCATCCGACGCTATTACCAACGGTATCGATACATTGCATATTCAACTGCCTTCTCGTGGTCTTTCTATTCACCCTGTGACCGGAATGCGCAAAGACAAAGTCAAAAGGGATGTGGATACCCGTGCGTCGAAGGGACGGAAGATGCGCTTTGATGTCCATGAGAAGCTGCAGAACTTTATGGCACCAGAGGATCGAGGCGCATGGACCAGCCATGCCCGAGAGGAGTTCTTTGCTTCTCTTCTCGGAAAGACGGCAAGTGGGATGCTACGAGAGGGTGATGATGAGGATGTTAGTGCTGCTGAAGAAAGTGACTCGGATCGTGAGGAGGGCGGACTGAGGCTTTTCCGGAGTTAGAAATCCGTGAACCTTGTGAAAATGATATGTTGAAATAGTATATACTGTGGCTAGCCAAAAAGGATTTTTAGACATTTTTTTCCCTTCTTATTTCCAGTTGAGTGCTCAGTCCTCGCCCTTTGAGCAGAAAGGTAGCATGAATAAAGTGGTTTCATCCTTGACCACTTTTCCCGGAGTGTATACTAGGATCATTCCCTTTTGCCTGCTTGTGGTCGCCATCGTAAGTTACTGCTCGATTCGAATGGATGGCCCAGGTTCAAATAATTTTATATTCTTCAACGAGGACGTCCTTCTAGGGGATATCTACCTAGGGTTGGCCATATATGACTGGGACGGGGACAAATAACCGATGAAGCCCGCGACTGCATCGGAAAATCAATAACAATCTCTCTGAACGGAAACTATAGGAAACCATATAGGGACAAAAGCCGGCGATATCTCATGCATTCAGGAGGTCAATACGGTCACCAGTAATATTAAACCCACCGACCAGGCCCAACCACAATTAATCTACACGGCCCGAGTAATAGCCAATCCATCTGAGTTTTTCTTAACTCTAGAATACAGTTTGGTCAATTAATGTCGGTTTATTGAAATGTTTTATTACCAATCGTAATAGCTTGTGCTAAACTAATCCATGGTCACGTCACGTACGGATCCTCGGTCTAAATTGCACCAAAAAAAAAGCACATGAAAACAATGGATATTAAACGGCCGCGAACAATAACTTGAAAAGTATCGACGAAGATCACTAAAGCCCACCCCTGGTCATTCTTCCCGTCCCTGGCGGCCCATGCACCGAATCCGCCCTGACATTGGCTTTGGGATCCACCCTCTCGAACCCCCAGGTGTTCAAGCTAGATTGACAATACCCGGCGGCATCCAGTCGGACATCCGAATAGATACAGTCAATCATTTGAGATGTGGGGATGTGTGTGTGAGGGGACGCCAATCAAGCCGTTCCTTACGGCACGGTGCTATTAGTTAGTAGTTGCGTAACTCTTGCTAGTAGGTATTATTATTTAGGGTTTTATAGGCTGTATATTATATTAAGGTACGGTTTCTCGGATCCTCCATTGATAGTGGTGGGAATGGTAACGTCCCGTCCCGGGAGAATTAATATGTAGAAGATTAAGACCATATTAGGGTATCGGTGAATCTGTAAGGGTCTGCGGATAAGAACGGGTTGAATCTTTTAGCCGTACTCAAGTTGTCAAGTAATTTGTCCTAGGTTGGTGTCTATAGAGTATTGTCTATTGCATGTAGACGCTATAGCTGTATCACACTTATCTAGGGTTGTTTCCATGGCATATCTTACGATCACTGTTTATACTCATTGTCTTCAATAATCTGTGAGAGCTTTTGCAATCCAAGGTAGGAAGATAGAATGTCGCTCTCTCGAGCCATATATGTATAGGGAACCTTTGTAGTTAGATGTATATATTATGAAAGACAGAAAAGAGTAAATTAGAAAAAAAAAACATCCTTTTTGGCATGTCGTAAATTACAGTCATGAATACGCCATACATCTTCCTCAGGCCTCAGGCCCTCTCTCAACTAGAGTGATCGTGTCTAACTCGTTGATCGTGTCCGGAATCCTCTTATGTTTTCGGGCGGATCGACCGCTCTGTCTCGAGGAGCTGTAGGGTTCGTAAGATTTGGAGCCAAAGGTCACAGGTCTGCCTCGGATAATGATCCACAGTGGACGTAACGTGGGAAGACAGGCAAGGATGACAGCGAGCGAAATTTCAATGTTCGTCCAGAAAAAGACGGGAGAGGTATAGTCTATCACCGTACATTAGAAACAACCTCGGAGGTAGAGTTGGTCACTTACATGTTTCGTCGTTGTAGTGCTCCATAAAGGTAGTACCGACATGGAAGTACATGGCCATGCGAGTAATGCTGATTGCGATGACACTTGATCTCTAGTTGTTAGCCTGGACGAGTATCGTCGAATGGGATAGATACATAGGAGAGGGAATCATACGCTGCACCCATAATGAACATGCCTGCGACAGCCAACCTCTGCTTCATGGGCAAGCGTAGCTTGAAAACCAGAGGTAAAGGCAGCACCAGGATAATGACATCGATAATCACGTCGGTGATGCATGAAGCGTACCACATGGAAACGCTATCAATACACTTGTTGCCATAGAATGGCTCGACTAGAGGTGTCACGGGATAGCAAGTGAAGAGGTTGCTGAAGAAGAAGGATATCGTCCAGGCACCCGTGATGCCCAACAAGACCGCCGAGACATGCTTGAATATACGAGACACCGAGAAGATCCCCCGAAGCAACACGAGGAGCGACATTTTTGTGAGGCCCAAACCAATGACGGCCATCAATTGACTGGCAAACTTGCACTATCCAACACAATACTTGATTAACTGACCATCTAGACCTTGCGACAATCATTTCCCACCCGACATACCTTTTCATAGGTGAGAAACCGAGGGTCATTGAGAAGTGGTTGTCCATCGGGTCCTGTTGTCTGATGCTGTCCCAGCTGGCCATCGATGGCGCCTGCATAAAGCGTGAGCCACTATCACCATCGTGCCCACCGGGGGACAGGCGAAATAAGATACCTATGAGTTGCGTGATAGAACATGCGACCGAAAAAGCCTAGGATCCGTTAGATTGCGACACACGCATAAGTATATCCACGCACCAGTGCTCCAAAAATCAGGAAGTCATCCCATTGCACACCTCCGCGCGAAACCCACTTGGCCCAAACCCGAAGGTTCACGAAGATACACGGGAGAATGAGGAAAGTGATTCCCAGCGCGATCATCTGCGCTTTCGAGTAGGAATCAATCGCCATGATGGTGGTGGTAGCAGTAGCAGCAGCAGCAGCAGCAGCAGTAGTAGTAATGAATCGCTGGGATGCGCATTCACTGAGACCCGGAGTTGCACACGGAAGAGTATAAATTCTCTACCATCTCGTCCGTGGATATTAAGACTGCAACCAACGTCAGCACTTGCAGCTCTCACTAGTGATCACCCCCTCCACACGTTTAAGAGGAGTCGAGCGAACTAGAGGAGTTGACCATTTTGTACTATACGGTACAGTACGAACCTTGACAGCAGCAATACAGCGACGCAGGCACTCAATCTCCGCCAAGTAGTGCACTAGGGCATGACCCCTGCCGCCATTAATTAGTTACAGGTCAAAGGTAGCAGTGCTTATATTACTCCGGTAAGCCAACCTCTCTTGGAAAGATCGTCAATTATAGTGCTTCATAACAAAGACTAGTATGTCAGACTGGCCTCGGAGTACTCCGTGGCTCCTGATCGCGGAGACCCATGGTACATACATAGTCAGCACCCACTATGTCCATGTTGAGGTGTAGTCGATGCTCACAATACCCACCTGTGGGCTGATTTGATCGTCTGCGAAGCTGTCGAACGGTTTCTATCGTACTCTATAGTGGAGAACAAGATAGCGTAGGAGCAATTTTACCTAGGTAGTACTGAAAGCGAGTTGAACAAATTGTCATGCAACATAAGGGAGTTGTAAAGTTCCAAGGCCTCTCTGACTTTAGGGGTAGTGGCTTTCAGAAGGTGGCTGTATAAAATCCTCTACAAGCCTGGCGTGCCGCCGCCTGTCACCCCCATCATAATTAATCTGTCCCCTGCGACCTCATGGCGACTCTCCTTGTGTCCCTGTTTCTAACTCTTCTCGCCCGTGAGGTTCTAGGATTATCTCCGGTGCGTGTCTCGCATGAGCTGGGGCCTCACTTATCTCCATCAGCTTTAATTACTGGCCCAAATACAACCGCGTACCCGCGTTGGAGCGAGTTCGATGCTCCCAAGCCCGGAGTTGTGGTGACGGTGGCTGCGGAACAGGATGTTGCCAAAACAGTACGTTCTCCTCCCCATTTCCTTTTTCCTTCCTTCTTTTACTTCCCCACTGCTGCGATATGACAGTTGTTCATATCTCACACTAAGCACTCAATAGGTGCACTATTGCACGTCCAATGGCATTCCATTTCTGGCTCAAAATGGAGGACATGGATGGGCAAATACATTTCATCTGGGAACGGATGGACTGTTGATCAACCTGAAACAACTCAACACGATTGTTTTCAGTGGTAACAAGACGGAAGTCACGGTCGGGGGAGGAGTTGAGATCTCGGAGGTGATTGCGGCTGCGTCCAAGAATGGTGCCCTCGTTCAGACCGGTAACTGTAACTGTGTTGGAGCCCTGGGTGCTACTTTAGGGGGCGGATATGGAAATCTCATGGGCCTGATGGGCTTAGGAGTCGATAACGTCCTGTCACTCAACGTTGTTATGGCAGATGGTCGTTTGCACACCATCACTCCCAAGAATCGGGATCTCTGGTGGGCAATGCTCGGTGCCGGCCCTAACTTCGGCATTGTCACGTCTGCAAGATTGAAAGCGCACCCAGTCTCACCCTCAGGCCAAATCGCTTGGTTTGGTCAGCTAATCTACACGGCTGACAAGGTCGAAGCTGTGGTGGAGGCTATCGATAACATCACCTTGGAGCCGAAAATGAATCTTTTTCTGTATTACATGAACAGTGGCTCTCCAGACTACACTCCTATGCTCGTCGTCACGCCATTTTATTACGGAACCGAGGCAGAAGGAAGAGCTGCATTTGCAACCTTCCTGGACCTTGGCCCAGCGGAGGACACTACGACCGAACTTCAATATCCGCACTGGAATGATGGGGCGGCAGGCTTCTGTACCAAGGGTGGGTATAAGCCGGCATATACCGTTGGTCTTGCTCGGATGAATCCTAGTACCTGGAAAGAGGTTTGGGACGAGTATGTCTCGTATATTGGACGGAACGGCACCGGCAGCAGCCTTATTCTCATGGAAGCGTATTCTCTGGAGAAGGCTCGCTCCATACCGGAGTCATCCACTGCCTTTGCATTGAGAAACAAGGTCAACTTCAATGCGGTTGTTATCCCATGGTACTATGATACCAGCCTTCGCCCGGGTGCCGAAGCTTTCGGTTCCAAGATTCGTGACCTGTGGCGCTCTACTGATGAGCTTGACTCCCCAGCTACGTACGTTCTTCTTTCCCCTTTTTCTCTTTCTCCCGATCCCAAAATAACCAAATTACACAGGTATATCAACTTCGCTCATGGTGATGAGGATTTGACATCGATCTATGGTGCGAATGTGGACCGGCTCAAAGCTATCAAGGCGCAAGTGGATCCGGAAGATGTTTTCAATCAATGGTTTAATCTGTAAAAGCCGGGTGCTGTATCATACCTGTATACTAACTACTACCTAAGGCGAGGTAAGGTGGATTGTACTGTGGCCTAGAAGAAAAAACGTACAGATAGATCGCATGTATTATTGTTGTCTGTACTTCTTGAATCCGTCTCTACGTATTTTCAATCACCGAGGCAAAAGCTGCGCCTGTAACATTGGGATCATTCCAATTCACTATTAGTGTCAATCATCCTTGACTACCACGGCACTACACCTTGAGGGCCATGCACTCTGCCTGGCTGATCGTCCTTCTCTCCTTTCACCACGGAGGCGATAATCCTCGCCCCAACCTCCGGCTCCGTCGCGCCCATTTTGCGCAACGCGTCCGCATCTCCAATAACATCCGTTGCGCAGAACCCCGGATCCACACCCAGCACCTTAACGCTCCTCAGCTTCATATGGTACTGCACCAGTAGCATATTGAGTGCAGCTTTGGCTACGCGATACTCCGTGGCATGAGTGCCGCCATGAGGTGAGTTTGGATCTAGATTATACGTCATCGATCCATTGGAGGAGCTCACAACGATCAACCGGGGGTTCGCGGATTTCAGTAGCAGAGGAAGCAGTGCCTCTGTCAGACTTGCTGCACCCGTGACGTTGGTCTCCAGAGTAAGCCGTAGGGCGTCACGGACAACCTCCGGGTTGAGGAGGTAGATGCCTGCATTATTCACGAGCACGTCCAGATGGCCGAAATCCGATTCAATACGTGCTTTTGCGTCATCAACGGACTGATCATCCGTCACGTCTAGCTGGACTGTTGACACGGTGCCATGGATGCCAGGCAGGGAGCGGAGAGAGTCGACGGCTGCCTCGCCCTTCGAGCGGTCTCGACTACCGATGATAATGTGGTAATTGCCTGACAGAAGCAGGTTCTTGGCTGTTTCGTAGCCGAGACCCCGGTTTGCACCTGAAATTTGGTGATGGTAAGTTATGTTTCCTGTAACCATGCCAATGTTAGAGTCGAGTAGCAAATGGGGCCCATACCAGAGATGAAGACGATTGATTGGGAAGTCATCGATATGGCTAGAGCATAGACCAGAGTAAAGGAGTGTGACTCTCGGCCCTGATATGATCATATGAGAGCCCTCCATCCCAAGATATAAATGCGATGGGATGTTGTAGGGTAATTTTCCTGCCATATTTACCCGTGTCCGAACCATAAAGGATCCCGCCGATCGAAAGTATCGGGACCGATCATTGAGTCTGTTCCCATCAGACTAACAGGGATGGTAAGATAGTAAGCAATAACCATTCCTGTCGTAGTGGCTTAGACATTTAGGCCCCCCAATCTACCCACTCTTAATTTCCTCGACAATCTGGCTTCTTAATATTCCATGCAACCACAACCACATCAGCCATGGGATCAAGAGCATTAGACGCGGATTACATTATAGTAGGCGGCGGGCTGGCCGGGTGCGCGGTCGCCTCACGCCTGAAACAACGCAGCCCATCTCTCAACATTCTCATTCTCGAGGCGGGCAGTGACCCCTCCAGCAACCCTAACACACAATCCTTCCCGGGTGTCTTCTCGCTCCTTGGCTCTGATCTCGACTGGACCTATGGCACCGAGCCTCAGGCGAATACGGGCAATCGAGTGCACACTATCCATAGCGGGAAGGCCCTCGGGGGAGGAAGTGTAATTAATTTCGGTGGCTGGAGTCGCGGGGACGCGACCGACTATGATGACTGGGCCAGAATAGTCGGCGACCAGCGATGGAGCTACAACGGTTTACTTCCGTACTTTCGCAGGTCGGAGTCGTTCTTCGACTCTAAAGCAGACCCCAAGCACCACGGGTTTGAGGGACCTCTTCATGTTACTTCGGTCTCTGCTAGTGACCCCAACAGACGGTATCCACTTCGGGAGCCAATAAAGGATGCGTGGAACGAGATCGGGGTCCAATATAACCCCGATGGCTGTTCTGGAAACTTGTCTGGTATCAGTGAGTTTCTAGAGACCTGGCGCGACGGAAAGCGTCAAGCAGCACACCAAGCTTACAGCTTGGAGGGTGTGCAAGTGGTTACGGAGGCTATTGTTCACCGAGTCGAATTTACGCACGGCGACCAGAATGAACAGAAGACTGCCTCTGCAGTACTTCTGTCGGATGGCCGGCGCTTCAATGCACGTAAGGAGGTCATCCTGGCAGCCGGTACTCTCCGGACACCCCAGGTCCTCATGCTATCGGGAATTGGGCCAGCCAATATACTGTCCCGACACGCGATTCCAACTATCATCGATGCTCCAGAGGTCGGCAAAAACCTAAATGATCATTTTGCGCTCTACCAGCTATACAAGTTACGCAATCCAGAGCGTGGGCTCGCCCTGGGCAGCCCCGTCCTCTCAGATCCCGCCTTCATGAAGGGTTTTCCTGGAGATTGGGTTGTTAACCAGGACGTCCCGAGGGATATTTTGGGGACAGCAGCGCATAATGATAACGTGCGATTCGGCTCCCCTGCAGACGAATCTTTCTTGAAGCCTGGGCGACCGCTCGTTGAAACTTTAGTTGTCTATGCTCCGGCTGGTGTACCCGGAGTTCCCATGGATGGCAGCTTCATCATGACCTCGGTCATGTTACTCGCTTCAACGTCCCGAGGAACCGTCAGTATTCGGTCGCCATTGCCTATGGACCCTCCCCTGGTCGACTCTAACTACTTTGACACGGAAGTTGATCGTGTTACACTGATCCACGGCAGTCGACGTACGATGCAGGCTTTGCTGGATACTTCCGCCTTGGCAGATTATATCGAGACTGAGGTGCCTCCTCCCGGAATGCCAGCTTTATCATCTCAATCGTCGAACGATGAATTCGACGCCCGGATCCGGGCGACTGGTCTGGCCCACCATCACCCAGCAGGTACTGCTGCCATGGGCAAGGTAGTCGATCCGGACCTCCGTGTCTTCGGCGTCCATAATCTTCGCATCGTAGATGCGAGTATATTGCCGCTGAGTATAGGTGGCCACCCGCAGGCGACTCTTTATGCAGTTGCTGAGCAGGCTGCAGACATGATTCTCGGGGCCGACGCTCAGGCATGATTGAGATTCGTGCGGTTATCACCATGTTGGTTTGGTGGTTTACTTTCTCTGTGTACACTTAGTTACCATTGCCTATTCCCTGGATTCATGGCTTCATAGGGTCCTCAGTCATGGAATCACATCCTAGCTCATCATGTACGTACGACTATCTGTATGCCCGGTAATTGCACTAAGTTCGCAATATCAGCGGCAATAGCGGAGCCATATCAGATGAAGCTCCTTCGTCTAGTAGTTCCGGGCATTCATGGATATAGCCGGGTACCTTGTATTAAGCCACCAATCAGCTATCTATGTGACTCGGTAAGGAGGCGTGCATTACTCGCGTATACCCCGTAGCACATACACGGAGTTACCGCAAAGAGGGTGTACGTATGCTAATATCTACCTACCTAGTCATTGGGCGCAACTGAAAGCTCACTTGCGCACTCTAGGATCCTGGGTACATACTAGGGCTACCGGGTGAATCCTACATCGTACTACAAACAATGTACCACCCTGTAATACGAACGGTCGCTGCGTATCATTGCCTCAATGGTCAAGGTACAGATTAAATTAGGGTTCGAGCCTAATTAACTCGACACGTTGATCCCGCGTCCCCGTCGGCGATCGACGTCCGTGCCGTAAATAGGCGAACCACACCATTTACAGTGATACGTGCAATTACAATGAGACGTATACGAGTCATGTAGGTTGTATTCATGATCCTGATCAGGTACAATGAGGTCCAAGCGCTCCGCAATTCAGCGATAACAGAGCGTTGAAGCTTGGATTCAATCTTTCTTCACATCCATCGCTCCTGAAATTGCAAGGATCTACATGACATTATAATCATAGTGCATCGCACTAAGCAAAGTTTCCCTTCTATTCCATTTCTTTGCCTTGCCCCCGGAAGCCAGGCTCGCATCGATTCTGATCCAGTTGACGAGAACTCCAGAACGGCCAGCTATCGCGAGCTACGTTTCTCCGACCAGCTGTTGCGAACGAAATCGTCTGCGTCTTCGCTGCGCTTTTCCGACCAACTGTTGCGGACGAGATCATCGGCGTCGGTGGCAGCTTGATTTTGGGATAGAACCAGTCAGCTCACGAATCCTTTATGGGTTATATTATGTAAGAGAAAAAGGGGTGAGTGTACCGCTCCCAGTCGGGAAGGCCGTGGTTGCGCCCAGAACGAGCATAAGGAGGGAGATGTATGTGGTTGTTCGCATTTTTCTTTGCTGTGACTTTCTCTCTCGTGTCTGTTTGTTGGTTGGGATAGGGGTTTGCTGCGGGCTTATATTTGAGGATCGGGAGTTATATATGCAACTACGGTGAGAAGAACCGGAGGCCTGAGGCCATCTCTTGAAGGTAATCCATTAAACACGTACACTGAAGCAGAACAATGCACTCGAGTGATAGGTTGCAGATCCATCGTGCTTTTCTGGTGTATTGCAGTTAATACTAATTGGCTACTACTGAACGGACGGTCGATTCTACGAGCCCATGCTTATCCGTAATGCTTTGCTCTCGGTGAGCGGTTCCATGCATACAGACATATATGGAATATGAATACGAGTCTCTAGGTCGATACCGAGCACTTTGATTGCTCTCTAATCCATTGTAGTAATACAGCATCAATCTTGATGATCACCGGTATATTTTCCTGGTTAGAATAAAAGCTTAGCGTCGATATTTCCTCCAATTATATGAGCTTTGATAGTCCAGACTTGGGTTTCCGGCCTTATATCTTCTGCTCAGAATCTAAACCCTGTCCCTCAGTTGCTACTACGGTCTGTTTAGGCAAAATCCTTCGCAATGTAACCCCTTCGTGTCTCGGTGAGGGGTTCTCGGGGCCCATTGTCGATCCTTCCAGGGAGTGTAACAGGTTATGACCGGTACTGTATTGAATGATACAGTTCTATCACAACGTATACTCAAAACTGTTATTGTATGTACGTGCTCCGCATATTCCTCCATAGACAACAAAACTAATTAATTTTCAGATCATGACCCCCTCCATTCCCCAAAGAAAGGTATCAGATCAACAACCACTTACACCCCGATGGGGGGGATCAGAGGGATCCATCCCAATCCCTAACAAGACTTCTCCAGTTCGCACCAGAACCGGGGCAGTAGTCATCCAAGTGATAGTAACATTCACAATAGCTCTCACGTTGGGCCTGATCATCGGTCGAAGACTATCGGTCAACAAGTGGGATGGACTTATACGTAAGAAACCCATTCCCCTGCCTCCTCCAGCAGAAGATGAATGAAATATATACTGAGTCCATCAATCATATTAGTACCCCAAGGCAATGTCCAAACAGTCTGGGAGCATAACCTCACCTTTTCCCAACGTCCAACGCCCGAGTCTGAAGCCGCTTGGAGTTCCATAATCCCAGGTAAATTTCAAGGTCATCCCTGCTACATTGATAAAACACACAGTTCTCTAATGTATACGGGGAACAAGTCGGAAGAGGTTTCATCCATCATCCTGAAATCGCACCTTTCATCTCGAACATCGCTGTCTTTCATCAATTGCATTGCTTGGTTAGTGACCTTCCTATATTTCCCCTCCTCGATACTATTGACGGTTCTGACAATCGGCTATCCTGGTTACGTAGCATGCAATTCTAGTGGCTTACTATGCAGCTGTGGAGGAATCTGACGTAGCGAAAGGCGCTCGGCGTCCGGACGATTACCTCCAACAGACGGGAACGAGAATGGCTCCGTCGCATATCCGACATTGTTTCGATTATCTCCGACAGACGTTGATGTGTGCGGCGGATACTAATATGGAGGTTTTGGATCCTGAAACGCATACCACGAGTGGATGGGGCCAGAACCGGCGGTGTCGGAATTATGACGAGGTCGTGATGTGGGCGGAGAAGTGGGCGAATTCGACGGATACTGGGATTGTTACTTGAGGTGTAATGATTTATAAATAAATATTGTTCCGTGGGCAAGTGGCATACATATGTGCATATTTCGAAGAAGTTGGTTTTAAAGTAACAGAACCGAGGTCATCCTATTCATTCATAGGTCCAACATTCCCAATCAGATTTACTGCACCAACATCCCATAGTCACTCATATCCACCATCCTCGATCTGGCCCACTGATCCAGCGCCTCCCAGTTCACGCATTCGTGATCGCTATACACCCGAGAATACGGTAGTCCGTCTACCCAGCGGAAAGTCGCGAGGGTCGTGTCGCCCCGACACATGGCTGCTTCGCGCCAGTACTCGAGACAGTGGTCGATGTGAGCCTCCTCGCGGATACGGTCATCTTCGGTCATATTAGGATAGTACCGGTCGAGGTGGAAGTGGCGACGGATGCGTTTCTGAAGGCTGGGTGTTAGCTGTAATTTCCAATGGGATATAGATAGATGGATGGATGGCGCACGATGCAGTGGAGTTCATGGTACACGGCTAATTCTGCGATGTAGCCGGTTCCATCTTTGAAGGCGATGCTTGGGTCTGGGAGGTTGGTGAGTTCTTCTGAGGTGATGTTGATTGTCATGGCTAGGTTTTTGAGATTAGTGACTATTGGGTTGGATTGGGAGTGGAATGCCTACGCTCTAGTAGATGTTTCCATGCTGCGTCAAATTCGGGTCGAGGGTCGCCGGTGAAGACGTTATCTTTGATATCGCGTTTGAGACGTCTCTTTTCGTAGAATATGACATCCTTTGCAGGGGCTGTGAGAAGGGTCAGTTTTGTTTGATTTATACACAGTTGTGCAGGATTTTCATGTTTGAGGGGAAGCAACATACAATAAGATAACTTTGGTCGTACGCACACCTCACTCAGTAGAGTAGCCCGCCACCAGAGACCAAAGAGGACAATATTTGATAGCAATAATAGGGAATAGAGAGTGTAATGACAGTAAAAGGATCGTCCATTCTGTCTATGGGGGGCCTGCAGCTGCTCATCCGAGGCTCGGGACTCTTCTATATCTGACGAGGCTACGGGAGAGTAATCGTGCTTGGTGGTGTCCATGGTGGCTTCAACTTCTTGCTCTCGTAGTCATCATTCCGAGGGGATGTTGGTTGTTATCATTAACTTCTATTTCCGAGGCGCGGGTTCAATTTTACCCACTGGGACAGTATTGACAATACCACCAAGGATCGGCCGTGGGAAGATACGGGCGGAGCATCCGACGGGGCTTCTGCAGAGCTAAAGCATCGTCACACATCGGCTCTTGCAGAATGCGGTAGTCAATCAGCCAGATTAGCCGGTTTTACCATTTACGGAATTCGATATCTCGGTGTAGTCGTTGCTTTTGATGTCCGTCCTGCAAGCTTATCCCAGCTTCTACCCCCCCAACGTTCCTCTCTAGAATCATGACTCTTCGGAAATAACTCGCGATGAAGTTGAAAGCTTCATTTGCGTACTCGAAACGCTGCCATTTACGCTGCTTATCAGCTTCATCCCATACTGCCAGACAGTTCAGCACAGCAACAATTCATCTCAACAAGGATGACGATTCCGCCAATGTATGGAAACTGACCCAAGAGGATGTGGCCCACTACTGGAAAGGCTACCTCGCCACACGCCCCAAATACACAGATGCGTTTTACAACCTCATCTACAACTACCATACCTCACACTCACAGTCAAACCCGCCCTCATTCTCCGTCGCCCACGATGTCGGCGCTGGACCGGGCCAAGTCTCCGCGAAACTCGCCCAGAGGTTCTCCCATGTCGTTGTAAGCGACAATAACGAGAACCACGTCAATTATGCCAAGCACTTCCTGCCAACAATCAATGGTTCTGAATCCCGATTCTCCTTTGCCGTCGCAAAAGGAGAAGACCTGGGGTCCAAGTATCCGCCCGCCTCCGCTGACCTAGTCGTCAGTGCACTCATGTTCCCGCTGATGGATACTCTGTCTGCGCTGCGAAGCTTCCATGCCCTCCTAAAGCCTGGCGGCACCCTGGCTGTGTGGTTTTATGGACGTGCGCACTTCGCTGAGCTCGAGTATGCGGCACGGTGCCAGCCACTCTTAGACAGGATAATCAATCATCATTTCTCGGGCGTGATTACTGGAGGGAGCCCGGAGCACACGGCGGGATGGAAGCATGTGGCGGATGGCATAGCCAGTTGGTTGGATTATATCCCCTTTGCGGAAGAGGACTGGGGGTCTGTCGTGCGACATAAGTGGAATACGAAGTGGACTACTCTGGGGTTCTTTGGTAACGAGGCGTGCGATTTTCCCGTGGAGCCGAGGAGTAGTGTCACAGATAAGGAGGTAGTTATCGAGAGGGATGATAGAAATCTCTGGAGGAAGCACTGGAATGTGGGTCAACTTCGTGAGTTCGTTGAGTATATATACCCTTTTCAGGGGATGGAGGAGGAATATGTGAAGCCGTTGTGGGCGCAGTTGGAGAGGGAAATGGGCGGGTTGCACGCCAGGCGGGCATTCTCGTGGCCGGTGGTTTTGATTTTGGCAACGAGGAAGTGATAGGAAACGTGGTTGACATTGCTTGTAGGATGGATAGATGGTGGTTTTCATTACTGGGTTTGATATTTTGGAATACACACCTTCAGTGACTTAGTCCCTATCGGGTGGTGAGAAGGTACGCCGTCTGGCCTGAGGCAAGTCTATAACTCACTTAAACGTGACGATGTCATGACTACCACTTCATCATCTATTCACTGGATCATTCTTACGGGCGAAAAGTCTCTTCTCACAACTACAAATACCCTTTAATTGCCCACGCCTTCTATAAGTACACAGCGTGAAGCCACATTGGCAACCACAAAGTCTTCCTTCCAATACCTGCCTCAATGATAACCATGATAACCAAACCCTGAAGGACACAGTGAAACCAACAGAGAAAAGCATCGACCAGAATAAATCTGGCTATCTGGCTGAGCATAAACCTTTTCCCGTCAGTTTCCGTATTTTCATATCCTAATGATGAGCATGAGATGCATTCGAAATGGTCATGGAAAGAAAAGGGCAAGACGACGTCACCTGAAGCTGAGCATGAATACCACCTTGGATTGAAACCAAGTTGAGTTCACACATGACCGAAGCTGAATAAAACGCATACCTCAATGACGACTATGATATCCCGATATTCCAAAGTACGGGGCCACTGAGGGGCATCCTGACTACATCATATACCCGTCTGCAAATCGTAACAAGGATCTCTTGCCTTAATGATGATACGATCCTGATACCCTGTGGGCAAAGACAGGATTACTGAAAGACTATCCAATCCCTGATATTATTTTCTGTACTGAAGCCACGACAGCATTTTGACTATCGTTTGCTTTACAAAGTGGAGAAGTCTGAGGGGGTGCAAAGAGAGGGGAGGAGCAAGTTCATGAGCAGATTCTCGGGTTTGGAAATATCCGGCTTGTGTTGTTCGTACCCTCTACTGACAAACTTGTGATAATGTTAGGTACTGCTGATACGGTTTCATTATCTTAGAGAAGTACTTGCGCAATGGCGATTACTGATTGTATAGGAGATCCCGATCTGAGAATGATTAGGTATTAGCGTGACCATGGCTTAAGGACGCTGGTCATTCTGCTTGCGGACAAGAGGAGCTAATAGACTGCAAATGATTCACTAGCGCTTGTTGCGCGGGCATTCGATGATCTTGTCGTGATACATGTATACGTTAGTAATGACTATGCCAGACAGGTTATAAGATCCTGACGTGGTAGCTAGATAATGATATCCTGCCTTTACTTTTGACTCTCCTGATATCTCTTTGGTTAGCTTGGCCTGTAGACCCGTTGAACTTTTCTCAAGTTATTACCTACACAGTTCGTATCAAGACAAATAGGGGGAAAATGTGAGACTTAGAAGGATGCTCAACTATCATACACGCATAGGAAAGAAATTCTACGGTCGATCTAAAGCCCGCTTTGTATAGAAACATAAATACAAAATGGTAGGCATTCTCATGGCCATATCAACCCAAAGTAAACGTTGTGCTTAATATCAAATCATTCCTAATCCGCTGGCATTTCCATCGTCACTGTCATAAATCATAAATTTATCCTGAGGCCATCCCGGGCTCCTCCCACTTGGTACACCTGACTCACACATTTGTCTGTGGTGTCAAGAGTATACTCATAAGGTAGCTGCTGATACTCCTTCAAACTAAGTAAGACGTATACAGTTGCAGAATCATCGATGTCTCACTTTGATCACGCACGTACCGCGTTTCGAATTCTGTCTGGGCACCTCATTTGGTATATGAGCGTAAGTGTGTATTTTTTGGTGGAGAATATCGTGGTAGTGTAGCACCGTGGCATGGCTGCGACCAAGCAAATTCTGTCTCTCGCCTAAGCCCCATCATTCTTTCTTGAACGGCACGCTGCAGCTTTGAATTCCTTTCCTGCTCCTCCTGAGGAGACAGAAAGTAGGGAAGCCCGTTACAGTCCACTACGACGGAGCCGCTCACGGAGTTATAGCCTGGAAGAGCGCTATCCATAGCGGCTGTATTGCTGTTGGGGAGCATCATAGGCCTCCACTTGGACGACCGTCTCGAGAGTCGATTATTGTAAGAGGAAAGGCGTTGATAACGGTGAGAGGGCGCCGGGGGGTCGATATTTTGCCAATAGAACGACGGCTCTTGGGACGATGAGCTAGATACGGGCTCCGGCCGTGCTTGAGGTTCTTTTGTCGGTTGGGCGGGGTTGGGTATGTGTGACTTCCGTGTTGTTGGGCCAGTAACAAATTCCCCGTCGGTAGGATAATAGGTATGGGTTTCCACAGAACTTGTTTCAGTTGCAGGTGATGACGACGAGGAGAGCCGCGATCTCAGATGGCGGAATATAGGCATTGGGGCGGCTACACTAGTGATATACACTGCCAAAACAGGATACAACTGAGGCAAAATACCTGATTTTGAGCCTAACGATCAAAATAATTTTCCGAAGAGGGGTGGCAGTTAGAGAGGATGAAGAGTGCGAAAGATCGACTTGCTTTTTACCAGCGCTAGTCTGGTGGTGCGTGATTGCCAATTATCACTACCCCGAATGCAAGACACACATAATCCTTGTCAAGAGCAATTCACAGGGAAGCCAAGAATGTGAGAGAGCAGATTCCAGAAGCTGGTTTTAGCACATTGCATTGAAAGCGTAGAGCTTAATAAATTCGGTGGATACACGTAGAGCCGTTATCGGAGCGACAGACAAATCAAGGTTGTGCTTTATACGCCTCGCTGATGTGATTTATGATAGGAGATCTCCGGAGGTCCTAATTTAGAAATGGGTCAGAGCGCCAACACAATGCAAGATCCATGGTTTTCTCGCCGTATATTATCCGGTGGCTGTCAACCTGATAAAAGAGACCATTGTGATAGGTCAGTTGGAGATCGTTAGGGCGTTAGGGCTAATGCAGGGTATGGTGTCGTCATTATACTTCTCCATCTCAGTAGTTTTTCACCGCTCTCATGTTTTCGTTAGCAAACAAACATAGCAACAGCGGGAATTATAGACGATAGGGCTAGAAACAAATCCTCAGTATCCGTTGTGACAGCGGAGCCTTTGTATCAACCGAGCGACTGGTCTGGGCTACTAGGTAAGAGGGTTTGATGGGAGGAAATAAATGAGAAACAAAAAAGAAAAGATATATAATAAAACGAATAAAAGTCTGCCCAATTTTAGCGGCATACGAGAAATCACCAATCGATTTCCACAAATACTGCAGATTCCTACTTGCCCGACACGGTTGGGCTCCTAAAGTCAATTATCATCGGATCCATCACACCACTGCTCTCTCAGTGATTGAATTGATTGGGACACGTCCCAGCCAGTCCTTGTCTCCACGTCTCTTAACAAATTCTCGGCAGCCTCCTGATCTTGCCTATGTCGGAGTATCCAACCCCCTACACGTATATGATTAGAGTAGAAGGCAACCATGTGAAAGACAAGAGACAACAGCAACAAGGTGGGGCCAACGTGGTTATACTGGTGGTGGCAACGAGGATCGCATAAAACTCACAAGAAACTAGACTATGCCGCGCGGTGAAAAGAGTGTTTTCGGCCCGTGGATTGGACTTTGCTAAGCCAAGCACAGTAAGAAGGTGGCCTCGAACGACTTTCTAGCCAAGAAGTCAGTCACTATATCATCTTTCCACAACAGGAGATTGATTCAAAAGACTGACCTCTATGTTGCGCGATTGCTTGAAGCTCTCGTATGCCAGAGATGGGCTCGGACAATAGGAAAATGCGAGTATGATTTTAGCGATATGGTAATACTGAACGCCAACCACTATGATACGCATATGTGAGTTGGCGTGACTAGCGAAAACTCGAACTGGGGACCAACCGTGGACGGGCAGCAGCATCCAGATTTCCGGAAATCTTCTATGCACCTCATTGCTACGAGGAACATGTTGGATGGGCTGGAATGTGGGCGGCTTCCTGGTATTCCAATTCTCGATCTCCTCACCAATGTCTTCTAACATGGAAGGATTGACAGTGCGATCATAATTAAATGCATATTTGAGTACCTTGGCTAGAAGAAAGACCATACGACTCGCCCAAGCAAAATCGTCCTCCCGGCAGAAGACATTCGAATTTTTGAAACGGTGCAAATCCGTTTGTAATGGTCGTTGCGAAATGAGTGATATGTAAATGTCCTCGCGCAAGCATAACCAAGCTGCTGCTTCACCGAGACCTCCGCTCGATCCGAATGATGATACTGTATTCAAGATCTGTGTTGTCCCTGTCAAATGGAACTGATTGTCCTCACCTAGTTTGGGTAAGTCTGGAGCAGATGTATTTTGTTGCGTTTGAGCGTACAGTCCATTTCCTCATGCTGCCGGAGAATCGCGACCGCAGCAAGAACCGTATCTGTGATACTGTTTCTGGGTCCCGACAAAACGGGAATCAGAAGCTGGAGGCAACGGTTATGGTATTGTAGGGCTTCCGATATGTCTTTTTGTCTCTGTCTATCTATATGTCGAGAAGAGAACGCAAAGATTGCATAACGTAATACTGGCTCCTCAAGTGCCCTCAATGGAACTTCGATCTCAAAATGTCGTTGGGGATCGGTAATATCGGCCTTGTGATCTATTAGTGCCTTCTTTGCGTCTTCAACAGACACATTCATCTCTGTGATTCACTCACCCAAAGGGCCATATTGTCGACATAGTTGCGTATAAGTGCGGCCTCCCTCCCACTGAAAGAGGTATTCTGAGCATCGGTGGATCTGCTCTCATGCATATTCCTATGCGGCGATGAAGGTAAACTAGGCCCAGGATCGTTTCCATGGTACAAGTGTATCCCTTGGGTTTGAGAAGCTGCTCCGTTACCGAACACACGGTTAGTTGAAATGTGCCAAACTAAGGCGTCAAGAGACAATATGACTAAGAGAAGATCCTCACTATAAAGGTGTGGTGTGGAAGGACTTGTAGATGATTGAGGCCCCGAGGGAGGCTCCGACACCGGCAGTTCAAACTGATCAGGACTCGGATATAGCCCAGCTGGGGCTTTAAAGCTGGAATCGTACAAAGAGTCTAAGGTGCCATTGGGGTGAAAGGAGGTATCCGAGCTATCGACACAGTATAGCTCTTTGATAGCGATAGTTTCATCGTGGAATTGAACTTGAACGGGGTTAATTGAAATTCCTACATGATATTGGTCAACCTGGATTACTCACGGGGCCCTCTCGGATGTGGCCAAATGCCTCTTTCTGGAAATACAATGTCGTGGTCATTGTTCAGATCTAAGCCTTCACGAAACCTCACATTGAAGCTTCTATCACAATCGATCCCAGCTTGTTTGCAGTGATGACAGATAGGGGAATCGGTGTCACCTAGAAACCGAGTAAAACATTGAGCTGATGATGAGGGTGTGGATCATACATACATTTGAGATGCCGAGCTGGGACAAATTCCAGGTTAGCCTTGCTATCCTTGTAGATCTATGAGATAGTCACTCTTCATCCTACCTCTACATCTCCGACTAGGACAACAGTTAGCTTTAATCTATGTATGTATTAGTGGTATAGTAGTCCTTATAGACAAGGAGAATCAAGAGGAACTCTTATTGGACAAGTAGTACCAGCCACTGACTAGACGACTCCTCTTTTCTCGAACAGGAGTCATAACGATGCAAATGAGAATGAGGAACGGAGAGAGTTGCCAGGAAGTGAATTCCACTTGATGGGTTTCCCCACATCCATGGTAACCCCGCATGCATCTGGGGATCGGCGGTGTGAGTGCCTGAGGTGTCGGTAGACCCCATCGGGATGAAAGGGAAAGTATCTCCATCTATGCGAGAGAGGGCAACTCTTTCCGTTCCCCACATACCAAGTATACCCTCAAACTTCAGTTTGACGAAATTAAAAGTGCGGGGAGTTATACAGCCAACAGTATACCGACCAGGCCTATTGTGGGCCTTCTCCAAGATAGCAAAGATGAATACCAGGCGGATATTCTTGCCTCGCACCAAAAAGGTCCAGTTTTCCATTTTGCGAGCTCCATGTGTTCCTGTGTGTATATAAGGCGCGCAAAGGTACACCTCAAGTCACAATAACCAGCTCAGGAATTCCTTTCGCAACATCTCTCTCCTCCATCTTATCCCACAATTTTCTTCTTCTGCTTGTATAGTGATTGTGGTTTTCATCTGAAACGCCGCCTTGAAAGATGTCCGTCCACAGGCTCAAAGTCGGTATGGCTGGTCTGGGCCGTGTTGGCAAGATCCATGTCATTAACCTTTTGCATCACACTCCTCGTGCTGAGCTCGTGGCAGCTTTCTCTCCTGACCCTGCAGAGATTGCTTGGGGCAGGCAGAACCTGGAGCCATATGGTGTGACTCTCTATGATAACTACGACAGGATGCTCGAGCATCCCGGCCTAGCGGCAGTAGCCATTGGTACAGCGACATCTGTTCATGCAGAGCAGACTATTAAAGCCATTGACCGTGATCTCCACGTCCTCTGTGAGAAGCCATTATCAACCGATATTGAAGTGGTAAGTCTAAATCGTTAACGTTGGCTTAAGCCTTGCACCACACGTATATTAACACCTTTCACAGTGCAAAGCGGTGGTGCAGAAAGCAAAGACTAAGCCTCATCTCAAAGTTATGTGTGGCTTTTCTCGCCGATTCGATGAATCTTACCGCGAGGTCCACGACAAAATCACTCAAGGCCTGATCGGTCGACCTTCTATCATCCGAAGCCAGACATGTGATAAATTTGACCCCTCAGGTTTCTATGTTGCATATGCAGCATGGTCCGGAGGTGTTTTCGTTGATATGTCTGTCCATGACATCGACCTCACCCTGTGGTTCTTCGGTGATGACTCAGTCCCTAAAAGCATTTCCGCCCACGGAATTACAGCTGTCCAGCCGGAGCTGAAGAAGTACAACGACTATGACAATGCAGTAGGGATTGTCGAGTTCCACAACGGCAAAATCGCCTATTACTATTGCTCTCGTATGATGGCACACGGTCAGGAAGACACGACAGAAGTTATTGGCACTGAGGGTAAATTATCTGTTAACACCAACCCTCAGCGCAACTTTGTCAACTTTTATCACTCCGGAGGTATCACACGAGAAGTCCCTAGCAACTTCATCGGCCGATTCGGTGCTGCTTTCGTTAAGGAGGCGAATGAGTTCACTGCTGCTTGTCTAGACAACACCCCTCTTCCGATTAAACTGACCAACGCGGTTAAGGCCGTGGAAATCGGTGCCTACCTCCAGGAGGCCCTAGTAACTGGGAAGCAAATCCACTTCGATGAGCTTGGAAGGAGGATTGAGAAGCCTATGCTGTGAAAGCGGGAGCTGAGTGAAATCACTATGGGAAGGGACTGTTTATTTTGTGTTTTTTATGAGCAAGGCATTTTCATAGCATAGATGTCGATTTCTCAAAATGCCGAATTTTATTACTGAGGAAGCCGGAAAGCAAAAGTCGAGACAATTGTCTAAATGAATCCAACGGATAGAGCCATCGAGTTCAAGCGGCCAGCAACTCCTGATGGGAATGTCGCTAGGTTGAATCGCACTTGCACCTAGCAATTTGCTTGAGCACCTCACTTCGTAATGTTTCAAATACAACGTTGGTTTTTATAAATGTGTAGTACTAGTATTTATGAACTATAGCATTCAAGTTTGTATAGCTCCCGAAGACTCCTGTCAACGTACCCCACATCCTTGGGCTCTCTTGGCAGTCGATTGAATAAATCCTCAGAAAACTAATGTATTAGGATTCATAGCCATAATTTTCCACTGTACTAAGAACAGCCAAATGAACAGATTTCCACTACTGTTCTGTCACAGCGATCGGCATGTCCATCAGCCCACCGGACGTTCCAATGCATGACGAATCACCCCAATGACGAAACCGATCGACGAATTCATTTGTTTCTCCACGCCAACTGCCGCGTGGATTTATGTAATCTGAGCCCTCCTTGTCTTTCACGGATTGTTCGCCTGGGGTTCCTCCGGACGACCATATAACCAACAGTCTTATTCGCCCGGCTGACCGCCGAGTCACCATATCTATCTTTTTTATCCTTATAATTGTCGACAGGAAGGTACTCCAAGCTTCCAGTCATCATGTATCTTGATTTTCGAGATCGTTTAGGGATTGGCAGCCTTTTCACGACGGTCATCTCTATGTTTTCGCGTGAGCGAGATTCCGTAATTTATCGACCAGCCCTGCCTCCTTCCTACCCTTTGGCAGTTCGAAACCCGTATCTCTCGACATGGATGCCTAGCGATCAGGTCAAGACTTTGCCGTATGCAGAGCCTCAGTTTTGGACTGGACAGAGTCTCTCTTGGTCGGTGATGGCGCGGGTTGACGGAGAGACGTACAGCTTGATGAATGGGAAAAATGCAGGTGATGACGTTCTTCCAGCTGTCGTTTCTAGTGCAGAATATACTTCTACCCATTCAATATTTACCCTGTCTGCTGGTCCCGTGACTTTCACCCTAGATATCTTTTCACCTGTGTCACCTTTCAATCATCTCCGACAGTCTCTCCCTTTCAGTAAGAAACGCTATCCATGATCAATGATAATCCTGTCGATAGCTGATCCAGGTGCTTGTAGGCTATCTAACAGTCTCATTGTCAACGGCTTCTTCCAACAACATTCAGATATATTCTAGTATTGATGACCGATGGGTAGGAAAGCAAGAAAACACCGACCGAAACTTCCAGAGGAAAGATACTACTGCTATCTTCTCCCTTGGGATCAATAATTCTGTCCTGTATGAAGAGCGTAATGATATGGCAACATGGGGTGAGGTTATCTTTGCATCCCGTTCAACACCCACTTCAAAGCTTTCCTTTGCATCGGGAAAGTGCGAGTACGTACGCTCCAATTTTATCAAAACAGGGCAGTTGAATGGCGATGATGCTTGGTTTCCTGGGGCAATTGTAGCTCTGTCACATGACTTAGGGATAGTTACTGGCAGTCAGTCCGTGAGATTTGCTGTTGGCTACGTGAGAGAGGAAGCAGTCAATTATCTCGGGACGCCATATACGGGATACTATAGGGCCAACTACCCAAGGACAGTTGATGCAGTCACCTATTTTCTGGATGATTATCAGGATGCTCTCCAGGAATCGCTGAAGTTTGACCTAGAGCTGTCTACTAAAGCCAAAGCAATCGCAGGCCAGAAGTATGCGGACATCGTTACCCTATCGACCCGTCAGGCTTATGGTGCTATTGATCTGACTATTCCTAATGATTCACTTGACATCGATGATACAATGGCGTTTGTAAAAGAGCTCTCCAGCGATGGCAATCTCAATACTGTTGATGTTATTATGCCTGCCTTACCCATCTTTTACGTTATAAATCCTGACTACATACGATTATTGCTAGAGCCGATGATGAGATACCTTGCAGCGGGGCGCTGGCGGAAGCCATATGTAATTCATGACATGGGCTCCCATTACCCCAATGCTACTGGGCATGACAACCAACAAGCAGAGCCAATGCCTATTGAGGAATGCGGCAACTTGATGGTCCTAGCACTAGCATATGTGCGCGCAACCGGCGATACAAATTGGGTGGCCAAGTACCAGGATATCATAAGGCCCTACGCGGACTACCTGGTTGACAATGGGGTTGACATTGCGGAGCAGCTGTCTTCCAATGATGCTGCAGGGCCTCTTGCTAATGAAACGAACCTGGCCATCAAGGCTGCAGTGGGCATTAAGGCATTCGGCCAATTAACGGGGCTTACTGAGTACTCCCGTATTGGCAAGGAGCGTGCAGACCTCTTCTTCAACCAGCGGCTTGGAACCGATAGACAAAAAACACATTTTGTGCTACAATATCCGGACAAACCAACCTCCTGGAAAATTCCATATAACTTATATCCAGATGTACTGCTGGACCTTGGCACTTTTCCTCCAGAGGTTCACCAGATGTCCAGTGTATTTTTCAAGTCGGTTCGAGGAGAGTATGGAGTTCCTCTTGATAGCCGTCAGGACTGGGCCAAATCTGATTGGAATATGTGGGTGGCTGCCACTTTCGACCTGGACACCCGGGATGAGTTTGTTGAAGACTTGTGGACGTTTATGACCAACGGAAAGCATAATTGGCCCTTTTCTGATCGTTATGTTGCCACGTCAGCTAAAGGAGCAAGTCCCGGGGTGCCCGTCTTGTGTCGTGCTCGGCCGACTGTGGGTGGGCATTTTGCGCTGATGGCTTTGAATGGGCCCAGATCTCTTTGGAGCACTGTGCCTGGCGCTATGGAATTACCGAACACTTTGGGCGACGAGGATTTTGAGACGCAAAGAGAGGAGCTGTGACATTGCAATGTGTTGGTGGGGCCGCTTGTCAGTACAAAGTCGAATGTTATTCTGCATTGACATTAGATTTGCCATGAGAATAACATAATCACTATGAGTACTGAAGATTACTATGACTCCTTCATTGGTAACAGTGAATAAAAAGTAGAAGGACGGTAGTCAAACCTTGAAAGTGAATATTTATACGCTATATTACTAATAAGCCAGGTATCGTTGCCATAACTCAGATACAAGACCACTGAAGTCGTTTAAAAACTCATTCTCTAACTAATTGGCCATGGGCGACCGCTTGCACTGATGCAATACTAGTAGTAGTACAGAGTAGTAGATAATACGATCCTTTTCAGGCACCAAGGAAGCAACGAAACCCCTGGAGATTACATAAGCGGTCGCGGCCTCAGGTTGTTGTGGCCCGTCAAGTCAGTGACACTCTTCCCCAAGAGTTTCGCTGCATCCAAACTGCTTCGCCGCTGTGTTTTGCTTTCCTTCTCCCTGTTCATTTGCCGTCTTGTCTTTTGCTTCTTCTCTCTCTTTCTCTCCCTCCTTTTCGCTTCATCGCCACCTATAAGCCTTCGTCTCTCATATTCCGCCCCTTGATTAGATCCTACTCATGGCTTCTGTATGTATTCTCTCTGTTTGACTTCTCCGCCATTTGCTCTCCCGTGCAGATAGCTAGCCAACGTCATGGCTCGCCCACCACGCGTTTGCACGCGCCAACAGAACAAGCATGCCTACTGACACCTCTGTGCTCCTCTTCTAGCCCCGTCCTCCGCACAACTTCGGTCCGCAAGGCTATCCTCTCCCTAACGGTGCCACTGGTCCCGTACCTGGCGCCACCCCTCTTCTGCCAAACAACGGCCGAGTCATTCAGAACGGCCCCGTCAGAGTTCTGTGCATTGCGGATGTTCGAGGTAGACTTCCCTAGCATATACCCATAGAGACATGGTGATAGAGATGCGCTTGGCTAACTGGGGTTTCTTTTTTCCGTTTGTGTTACGCAGGTAATCTGAAGTCTCTGAATGAGTTGGCCAAACAGGCCCGTGCAGATCATATCATCCACACCGGTGATTTCGGCTTCTATGATAACACATCGTTGGATCGAATTGCCGAAAAGTAAGTAATGCACTTGATATTTGAGCTTATCTACTGATCAGATTACGTTGGGGCTTCGGTGTCTGGAACTGAATTCACTGACGGCTGGGTATCCATAATTAGGACCCTTAAGCATGTGGCCCAATACTCTCCACTGCTTCCTGAAAATGTGAAGCGGGCCATCGCACAAACTCCTCCCCAGCAATCCATTAAGCAACGATTCCCCCCCGACCAGCTACCCCTCTCAGAGCTTTCTATGCTGCTCGACAAGCGGCTCACACTTGATGTCCCTGTATACACCGTTTGGGGTGCCTGTGAAGATGTTAGAGTGCTGGAGAAGTTCCGCTCTGGAGAGTATAAGGTGAATAACCTTCATATTATCGATGAGGCCAACTCCCGTCTACTGGATATAGGTGGTGTCAAGCTTCGTCTGCTAGGATTGGGAGGTGCAGTGGTTATGCACAAGCTGTTCGATAACGGCGAGGGCAAGACCACTATTGCCGGTGGCCTAGGCACCATGTGGACGACTTTACTGCAAATGGGTGAGCTAATTGACACAGCAAACCGTGTGTACGACCCATCGGAAACTCGTGTCTTCGTCACTCATGCGTCACCCGCGCGCGAGGGAATGCTTAACCAGCTATCTGTGACCCTGAAGGCTGATTTCTCCATTTCTGCCGGTTTACATTTCCGCTACGGCTCGTCTTACAACGAATTCTCCGTGAACCCCTCATTGGACCATTATCGAGGCAAGCTGGCCGCATCGAAGGCTTCCTTCAACGATGTTTGGGAGACGGTGCGCGGTGAGGTCGAGGCTGCGATTGCTTCTAACGAAGCCCAGAAGACGCTCTTGGATAATGCTCTTGATGTGGTGCAGAAGATGCCTACTATCGCTAACGGCGGGAACCCGTTCGGCGGACCTACCGGCCCCGGAAACGCAGCTGGTCAGGTCGATGAAAGTGCTTTCAAGAACATGTGGAACTTCAACCTTGCAGATGCAGCATTCGGTTTCCTAGTCCTTGAGATCGAAGGCGGCCGTATCGCGACGGAAATGCGCGCCCAGGGTTTCAATTTCGCACACCGCGGCGGAAAGCCTCCTGTGCCTGCCGTTGCTGGACAGCCCAACCCGCCTGTGCCTACAGGTACCCCTGGTGTAGCCTCCCCAGCAACCCGCCCCGCTGTTCCTCAGTTTGGTCAGGCCCAGCCCGTTGCCGGACGTCCTGCCGCCCCTCAACAGCCGCAGCCTCAACCTCAGCAGGGACAGGCCAAGGCTCCCGCTGCAGCCCCCGCTCGCACTTCCCCAGTTCCCGTTATCCCCAAGCCTGCAACCCCCCAGCCCTCCGGCCCAGCTGCCTCGCAACACGCCCCTACATCGCCTGAAAAGGCTGCAGAGGCCAACGGCACTGCACAGCCTGAGAAGCCATCCGAGTCGCCTATGCCCAGGCCTGAAAAGAAGCAGAGCAACGGACTTTTCGTGTCGAACGTTGACAACGAACAGGCGGTTCGTGACCTGTTCCCAGAGGAGGACAAGACAAAGATAGTCAGGTTGGACAAGTGGGGTAAATACAACCATGTTGTGATGTTCAACAGTGTCGAAGAGGCCAAGGCTGCTCTCGATCGTCAGCCCCCAGAGCACAAGAAGCCTACACCCCCCGGTCAACCTCGTAAGCCTAACATCAAGTTCTTTGAAGACCGTGGTAGCCACCGCGGCAATGCTGGCACATGGCAGAGCAGCAACCGGGGAGGCAACACTTCTCAGCGTGGATACCAGAGCGGTGGTGCCAGCGACAGTGAAGGAGGACGGGGACGTGGTGGATTCAGCGGACGTGGCCGCGGTCGTGGCGATCGTGGTCGAAGCGGACGCGGTGGTCGCGGCGGTTTCAACAAGGGAGGACCTACATCTGACTCGCCTGCTCCATCGACATCGACACCGACTGGTGAGAAGCCCGCTGCGGCTGGCGATGCTTGAGCATAGCTGAGTCGGTTTAACGTGTTTCCTTGTTTCTTCTGTGTTGAAAATTCTTAACGCTTTTTTTTTTTTGCCGGCCATGTCTTCACATTCAACTTTTCTCCACCGTGTGTTCTGTTGAAGTCACATCGGTCCCTCATATCCTAATTTTTATTCTTGTGATATTCTCCTTTCCCATTTCTTTGTTTTTCTCTGAGCGAGATGTACGTGAAACACTACACTTCATTTCCTTGTTCCTAGTAGACGCTCGTCACACCCTAGGATTCTTTAGCCCGGGCTACCGGAAGGTTGTTGGTGCAGTTCAGTGCAGTACAGGTTGAGATGAAGATGGTGCGATGATGAAAGGGAATGAGACAAAAAAGCGACGGATCAAAAGAAGAAAAAAATCATAAAAAAAGCGTCAACATCAACGCAACTTTTTTGTATTTTAAAATTTTTTTCCTACTTTCCTGGACGCACCAATATCGATACCCTTGTAGCTTTATTGTTCCCTGAGCTTCGAGTACGGAACTGTTTGGTATTCTCTCATCTACTTGTAGCGTCGATCTGAAAGGTTGGTTTGGATGTTCCAATCTTACACGGAAGTTGCAGATATTGTCAAGTCAGAGTAGAGAATAGAAGAATTATTCCAAGATCAACATGAACAATTCCCTTGATGGTATTAACAGAAGGGAAAAAGGGATCAATCATGACTAGGCACAACCATCGTAAACCGTGAACCAAGGAGTATGTAAAATTAGAGACCCCAGTCCTTGGATATGATCATATCCAGCACAACGCAGATGCGCCTTATCCGAAAATTTTCTTTAAATAACCAGCCGTCCAGCCGACAACTTACTGTACGCCAGTAAGGGGAAATAAAGCACGCGTGATCTGATCATCGGTGTACATTCTTTCCAAGCCGAGACCAGTAATCAGTTTATAGCCAAACTGTGCCTCCCCATTCGCCTTGTATGAAGCCAAAGACAGAAGAGAATTAAGGAAAAAATAAAGTAGGAAAAGACAGATACCTCACAAATACATATCGTCGGATAATGTTGATCCCAAAATAAAAGTAGATGGTACATATACCAGAGCGTATGTGACTCAATTTTGCGAGTACGATAGTTCCCAGATCCCTTGCTCGTCATGACGTCAGTTGCAGTGTTGTTATCATAGATATGGGTATCAAAATCTGCAGCACGCGATTGCGCATTATAGTCAGATGGCGAAGAATATTATTTGACGCGACCCATGATATCCTCCACATCCTTTTGGTTCACAACTACACCACCCTCCGAACAGCGGGCCTTTGTACGCAGCTCGGAGCAAAGGTTGTCAACGTCAATTTCGCCATTGCGGAACTTCTCCATAGACTGCAGGCGATCCCTACGGTAGATGAAAGTCAGTACACCAGTGATAACTCATGGAACCAAAATCAAGCCGGACATACCAAATCTTGGTGCAAGACAACATCTGTGATTTGTCCTCCCCAGGCACCACCTCCTCATCCAACTTGTTGTCAATTTCCGCAATCAAATCCTTCTTCGGTGGCTGGGGGTTAGCCGCCTCATTGAAATTGTGAGATGGACTTCCCAGATCTGGCAAAGGGAAGGCATCGTCAAAGAAGGTACCGAAGTCCTGCGACAGAATAGCATCTTGAGGTTCTCGCCAGTCTCCGAAGAGCACTGGATCGAACTGACCCCCATTCTGCTGCGCCAGGAGGTCAAGTCCAGGTCCGGGCGTTTGTACGTCGTTGCTGCTGGGTTGGCTAGGGGTATTCGACACGCTCTCGCTTTTGCCTCTCACAGCTGGAACAGGGTTATTGATATTGCCGCACGCCATGCCGAGTTGTGCGCAGAAGGAGGCCTCACCATCAATGGTGCTATAGGTACAAGCATGATGATTTTGAACACTGTCACTAAGCTTCGTGGCAGGCGAATTTGATGTCGGCTCCGGCGATGTGCCATTTGAAGACAGCATCTGACTCTGGTGCGAGTCCGATGAGGAGGATGGAGAACAAGAATTGGACGAATCATGTGACGATGCGGACTGTCTGATATTGTACACCGATGGTACCTTAGGAGAGGGGTTGTTGGAGACTCCATTGGCGGCTTTGGCAGTTGGCACTCCCTGGTTGTTTGAGCCGTTGAGTGATTCCCGAGTCATAACACCTGGAACTTGGGAGTCGCTTGTCGCCGGAGAAGAACCATTCCTAGGTTTATTTTGGTTTGACTTGGTCAATGGGCCATTAAAGATGTGTCCTCCGGGAAGGTCTCCGAATTTGGGGAAGTCGAACATGAAGTCGTTATTATTGAGGCCATACAAATTCCTAGAATGAGCGCTTGGGATAGCGCTCATGGCAGAGATTCCACTGCCGGTAGTCAGCCATGAGAGACGCTTGCGGTACTCTCTGAGTTCCACTTGCAAACGCTCGACCTGAGCGCGCAGGAGTCCGTTCTCCTGGTTTGCATCGTCCGAGGCCTTCTGTAACTCATCCACTTTGGTCTCCAAGTCCTTCAAATGCTTCTCCTTGCGCTCACGAAATGCCCGCTGCGCTGCACGGTTTTGCGCCTTGCGCTTCTAGAAAGCACGTTAGTAACACAAACCCCGGTCAATCTACTCCACAGATTTCGATGCATACCGAAGTAGGCTCTGAAGTTAACGGCTTTCTACCTGGTTTTTTCGCTGCTTTGTCATCGCTTTCTCTGCGCTTCTTTCCCGACTCTTCGTTTTCGTTGTCCGACATATCCTTCCGCTTTTCGCCTACCTCGTATTCCTCAGATGGGAGACTTCCCGGCAGGTCACCAATTAGATTCTCGGAGCCCGGAAAATCGAAGTCAAGCTCCGGATTGAAGTCTAGGAAAGGACTCTCATCATCTCCGTAACCCAACCCACCGGAGCCATGAGTCTTATTGAATCCGGGCGACATGCTAAAGCTGCCAGACGACATGTTTCCAGGAGTGCTGTCTGGGTCTGTCTTCGCTTGGGATCTTTGCTTATCGTTCTGTTGCTTTTGAGGGGGTTGATTTGAGGAAAGAGCGGCAAGAAGAAGGTCTTGTTGATCGGGGGAGAGGTAGAGGCCTTGATGATAGAGGGTATTATAATCGGCCATCGTGATTATCGTATTTTCCAGAGCGGAATAGATATGCGTTAATATCCTGACGCCGGGCCCACTCGTTTCCTGAGATAGACCTGCGATCAAATCCGAATCAAACACTCGATTTGGCTGTTTGGACCGTTGTGATAGCAAGGCCGGGCTTCCCGCCCGTTTGTTCTATCGTATGAAGTCACCAGTGACGAAAAGATATCTGTGTGATGAAGGATTCAAGATGAATAATCAAAGCGGCAGTAATTGAAGCAACGTAGCGTCGAGAATTGGCGTTACAGCGATTGTGGAAAACGCGGTAAGTTTTGTAAGTGTTCAAGGATATATCAACTGAGGGATGCTTCCAACTACAGTCTGTGAAATGGGAAGCGACTGGCTAAAATCCGGCAAAGGAAAATACAAATAACGTATTTTTTGTTAAAAAAAATTGGGCGTGGTCGGAAGAGGTGTACAGACACCGGGCAAGTAGCAGGATGATCCGAAAGTAGCTCAACCCCGGCGCACGGTAAATAGGTGCTCCAAGACACGCAGAGATGATCAAACAGAGAGTGAGGTGAGAAGGTGCAGGTTGATCCAAAGGTATGTTCAGGGCAAGGTGTGAGAAAGGAGGGGCTCGGAGGGAGGCGAATGAGGCTAGAAACGGAGCAGTAGGCGGAGCAGAAATGCTGAGAATGGATCGAAATACGTCAGATCAATTGGTGCCTACTTCAGGCGGACAGGGAACCAATCGAGGGGGGGGAAACGAGTGCTAGAGAAAAGACCAGGGGAGGATGAAGAAAGAAGAGAACGGGTTGGTGTAAGAGGGGAAGAGATGAGCCGCTGCATTGCAGTCATTCGATAGCGGTACAGCAGTGACTAGCCTGAGGTACCACTCTTTTGGTCGTCGAAAGAGCGGCAGCCCCTTTAGCGCATGGCTATTGGTTGCCTAACCCCAGGGTTACTGATCATGGCCAATCACCGCAACGGATCGTGAGTGCTAGTGCGGAACCAGAAAATCCCAAATGCTGCTTAGAAATCAGGCCAGACCCTCTTTTTTCTTTTCGCATTTTCTGCCGCTTTCCATTCCCTCGTGTTGAAAGCCGTTTGGTTCCCGCCACTCAGCAGATCCCATCCCGAAGTCTCCACATCGTGGCTTTACTATCGGGTGTCTCGGTCGACTGATAAGATGGACTCTTCCTTCTTTTTTGTGGAGATATTATCCTCTTTTCTCTTCACCTCGTGTTGATTCCTTTCGCAGTTTTCACCCTCTCTTATGATATCATTTGTCTTGTTCGTTTTTCTACATGTAAACAGTCCAGGAATATCATCAGGTTCTATCCCCATGGAAAGATGTCAGTGTGAAGCATCCGTCCTTATCGTCAGATCCTCCCAGATGGGTCCAAATTGATCTAACAATTGGACCATTTTCCTCCGAGTTCGGGTCTTCCGTGACTCATCAACAGTTTTATTTTATGTAGATCGACGAAATGGGGAGGTCTCAAAGAACACTTCCCCCTGTAACCCCGACATCTGCTACCATTGTTGGGTAATTGCTACAATAGTTTTGATAGGTGAAACAAGGTATGGACCTGGATCTCTCAAGGTGGTTACGCCACAAGTAAGCTCGTGAGCACCAGTGGCAACAGGATTTAACTCTGTTCCACAAGATGAATCTCCGTTAATCGGTCAATTCTTTCGAATCTCCGGGGTGACGTGATATTCAATTTCAAGTCATCGCTTTGAGATCGTCATCAGTGCCCCAATTGCCTTCTAACTACAATGAGTGTAGTTTGTAGAGTCTTAAAGTAATTAAGCTAATGGGGGGGAAGATCCACTCCTATATCGACTGATGGTGAAGATATCTGGAGTGCATCCGACCTGCAGAGGGCCCCTCACGTGATGCACTAACCACAAGGGGAACGTGCACTATCTTATCCCAACTTCTCTTTGGGTCTTATCTTTGCCATCGCCATCTGCAAATAGTGTGAAAGATCCAACGTTGGTCTCCTTCAATAGCTAGCGCATTCTCTCATTTACTTTCGCCTGTCCTGGCAATTCATTATTTTGTTTGTTTGTTTCTTATTTGTTCCCTTTCAAAAGTTTTATTATCTCACAATGTCGGACGTGGCAGCTCTAGAGGCCGAGGTCAAGGAATTCAAGCTACAGGTATATCTGTCGAATGGTTGTTGAAACTTTGATCTCTAACCCAGTGGGTGCAGCTTGAAACCGTCCAATCGAGTTTGCAGGTAGATCCAGATAACACGGAACTTCAGAGTCTCAAAACTGAGCTGGAAGAACTTATTAACCTCACCGAAACCTCCATCGCCGAGCTCAAACCTCCCGCACCGTCCACGTCGAAATCATCGCTTCCGGTAAAAGAACAAGGACCCCGGGATAACTACCTTACGTCTCAGACGAGCTATCGAAAGCCAACAGTTGAGCAGACGGAAGAGTCCGCCCCACCGGCATCTTTCTCCGTCAATGAACATGTCCTTGCCCGTTGGACATCGGGCGACAACTCCTTCTACCCTGCCCGTATTACCTCCATCACCGGTTCCTCCAGCAACCCTGTTTACCTGGTCTCCTTCAAATCCTACGGCACGGTGGAATCATTAACTGCAAAAGACCTCAGGCCTATCTCTGGCAATGATTCGCGTAAACGCAAGGCTGATGGAAGCTCAGGCAATTCCGCATCCCAATCCCCAGCACCTCAGCTGCCAAACTCGAGCGTGATATCTGCAGCTGCAGATATCAACCCTGCATTGGCGAACCAGGCGCGGAAAGAGCCAAGCAAGGTAGGCGATGGCCCCGCGCGTCCCGCAAAGGCGCCCCGGAAGGTCAAAGCCAACCGTGAACTTGAGGCGGGTAAGATGAAGTGGAAGGATTTTGCCAGCAAGGGAAAGTTAGGACGGAAAGAGAGCATGTTCCGAACTGGAGACAGTGTCAACGCCCGAGGTATGCCTCTCACGATTTAGTGCCCGATAGGACCATGGCTAATCTTTACATCGGTAGTGGGTTTCACTGGGTCTGGCCAAAAGATGCGCAAAGATCCCACCAGGACGCGACACGTGTATCAACAAGCCGAGGACGAAGGCTACTGATGACGTAGCTTTGGGTTTTTTGCAGGTCTTTCCATGATATGATGGGCTTGGTTTTTTTTTTTTTTTTTCTCCTTATTGTTCATATGCTGTTTTTGCTCAAGCTATCTATTGTTCCCATTACTAACAGGCTGTTGGTGGCAGATAAGTCATCTCATGATTGTCGAGGCAAGGAGTAGTCATACATAGAACGCGGCTTCAAGATTTTGGTGATTCTTTACCCCATGAGTCTCTGGCGTCCCTCCTGCACGCGATCATTTCTAATCCGCCATCCTGTTAGGTATTATGATGATACGTCTATCGGAAAATAGGTTTTGATTGCCCAACGTACTGCTTTTCCCGTAGTAGTGATCCGATACGGCGACCCAAATTCTGGAAAATTAAGACCTAGACTCTTGCGTAAATGTCACTATAAAACTATAGTAAATGACTTAGATGTTTAATTATACTATTTTAGGAAGATATCCCATACGTTGACAATTGCATATAGTCGTCCCTTCCATATCTATTGTCTATGGTTCCGTCTGGAATTCATGGGACATGAGTAGGGCATCACGAACTTCAGTCAACAGATTCCCACATTGTCAAACGGTATTCATCCGGTATAAGTGTATAGGTGAATTTCGTGTTAATTGAATCGAAAAGTATGACAGCTGAAGTTTGTTCCTTGCATCTTCCCAAATCTACATCAGAATAGAACTAATGACCGGGTCCAATATGAGCTAGTGTCTACGAGAACAACATTAATATCGCCATATGTCTATGATTCTGTCTCTAAAAATACACAACGATGGTCAAAGAATAGCTATTCCAGTATAGCAGCCGTTATCCCGCCATATCACTGTCTTCTTCCCATCATTCACTCGATATACACTTCCTCCCAAATCCGTCACATACACCTGCTTTTCCCGGTCCATTTTAATCCCGATGGGTTCGTGGAATTGCCTTGCTAATATTTCCTTCTTGCTTTGAAGCTTCGCTTTGTCAACCTTTCCACTAACATCCACCCGGTTTAACGAACACCCAGTTGGATGCTCGCCACGATCAGTCCAATATAGCAACTGATGCTCCCCATCCAATTCCAGGTCGATCGGTTCAGGTAATTCTTCCAACAATATCTCAATGTCTTGTCGATTATCCGCTGTCTGACCCGCTGGGATGTCAATACCTGCTCGAAAAATCCGTCCCTGGCCACTTTTGCTGGGCCCCTTCTGCGTCCAGTAGATGTAACCGCGATCCATGTCCAAGGTGATACCTACACACCATCGCGTCATATCCTTCCTTTCCTCGGGCATATCGAGAGAGCCAGTACGAACCAGAATTTCGTGATCGGTCCCGTCAAAATTAACCCGGTGCACGCCCATGCCCTCACGATCGCAGAAGTAAACCTTTTTATTGATATCATCAACGACCAGTTGCTTCGGCGTGTGCACCGTACCAGGAGGCAGGAGAGTCCGGACATACGTTCCGTCAAGGTTTGCCGAGTGCACAGAACCATCATTTGTGGCTGTCGAGCGACCCATATTCGTCCAGAAGATGCGAGACGCCGTTCGCGAGACGTCAATCCCATCCGGCAAGGACAGCCCTTCAACGAGAGTGGTCACTTTTCCAGTACTCGGGTGGCACTTGAGAATACGTCCGGCAGTTGGAACGAACGAGATATCTGGATTGTTCGATCCCAGACCAACGTCGAGTACATACAAGACCTCTTCATCATCCTTAACATCAGTTTCCACAGACTTGGGAGGATACAATCCACCCTTATTGCTCTTGAGTCCTAGTTTCCCAGGCGAGATATATTTCTCGCGCAGCCAGTCAACAGTCATGCGGCTGTCTAGTCCCCTCTCTTGAATATAGTTATCTTCAATGAACGCCACCGTATCCAAACCAATCTGATCCATCAATTGACACGGCGGCAAACTAGACGGAAGCTGGAACATATTCCCCCAGAGGAGATCGATTTCTTCAGGAGAACTAACATCTTCCGCAAGGATAAACATGATCTCACGCTTAATGGCAGCCCAGAGACGATTGAAGATGAACCTAACTCATATTAGCCATCATCCACAGACCATATATATTATACAAAGAAGAGATACGGTGAGAAGAGAAGACAGAAACTTACCCAGTTGACTCCCGTCTCGCCGTAACAGGAATCATCCCACAATCTTTCAACACACCCGTCAACAAATTGAACAACTTTGTGCTCGTCTCTCCATCTGTCATTAATTCCACTGTCCGGATAGCAGGCGGCATCGTGAAATGCATATTCAGTACTCTGTCTCTCCTCTCAGGTTTCACCTCGTCCAGCATAAACCTCGATTTAAAAGAACTGCTGTTCGATGCAATGATGCAGTCAGCCGGTGCATTGCGATCCACTTCTGCAAAAGTGCTGATCTTCAAAGGCAGTTTCTCTGGTACGGCTTCTACAACGAGCCAGGCGTCTGATACGGCGGCGGGGATCTCGGTGAAGGTCTGGTATGTACCACCGGTGCGTTGGGAAGGAGTATGGGCTATAAATTCCTGAAGATGACTATCAATGTAACTGGATGCGTCTGAGAGGGCTTGGGGGGAGGGATCGCGGATATGCACATCGTATCCACCTGCAAGGAAGACAGAGGCAATGCGGCGGCCCAACACCCCAGCTCCAAGAACCACGACAGGACGTGATGATGGTTGGGGCATTATGTATATGTTTTGGTGCAGATAAAACGATAATATAGAAGTGTGGATGAATGTATGAGGAATATGCTGAGTAACTGGGTTTCACATTAACACATATAAAAGCCCATTCTCTAAAACCCGCATCTAGCCCTTATATATCTTACCTATTACACGCAACAGGGCACCTAGATCCCCGTATATGGATACAAACACCGCACATGCCGATATCCGATACCCATTGTTGAGTCGGTCCAGGTCGCTCGGACACCCTCGGACTCGGTATGGAGGTACTTCGGAACGGGGACGGACCGGATACTTAACCCTATGGGCCAAACTTTGGGACGATATCTATGCTCACCGTATCGGCTTAGGGCGCTCATATGTCGGGACAAGTAGGTGGATGGTGTGTCTGTTTAGGAATGTTACGGTGGGTATCACTGAGGAATGAGTTGTGCTCAAGTAGTGCCGTTTAGCCGTGGAATGGGTGCTTGGTGTATGTTATGGTTGTTGGGTTGGTAATTCTGAGGAGGGTTTGGTACTACTCAATGGGGGTTTGTATTTCTCTGTTTTCTTAAGGCCATGACATAGTGTACCAGATTACTTTGTTTTAGTGGGTTGGAACAATGAATTACCTGCAAGCAACTATGTGGTGTTTGTGTGCCGATTTCAAATTCAGATTGTGGTAGCATACTGTGCATTCTAGGGTGGGAGTCCAAAAGTATGTGACGTGACTACAGTATCAATGAAACATCGATTAAGACTGTGTCTGTCCAGTACTCCGTATACAGTGTGCTAATTAATTTTGGTTACCTGGCATTGTCCTAACAAACGACAAAACCCCAGCAGTAGATGAACCATTTAAACAAAGCCAAAATAAATGCATTATATATCTACAGTGTACATTCTAAAACAAGAAAACCTGATCCCCAACTTTAGCAACAGCCCCAGGCATCGCCCACCCCATTCCCTGCAAGTTCTTCTTCATCGCCGCCACCATCGGCGGCGGCCCACACAACAACACTCTATTATCCAGCGCAGGAGGCGCCAAATGCTTCGCAATAACATCCCCATTCACAAACCCCCGGTAACCCTGCCACGTTTCTCCAGGATGGCTCAACACATACTGCACCTGGAACTTATCGGGATGACGCCTCGCGAACTCATCCAGCTCCGCACGCAATAAAATGTCTTCTTCCTTGTTATTCGCGTATAGCAATGATACCTGCGTCTTGTCGCTATCGTCTTCGCAAATTGCCCGAATGAGCTGGTACATGGGTGTAATGCCTGTTCCACCTGCGATCATCCCGACATGCTTCGCATATTGCTGTGAATATTGCATTGCGCCTTTCGGTCCGCGGATCTCGATCGAGTCGCCTACGTTCATCTGCTCTAGGTGCTGGGTCATCGCTCCGTTGGGATATACCTTGATGAGTAGCTCGATACGACCCAAGTCACTATTGTTGGATACTGGTGTGTACGATCTCGAGACGCTTTGTCCGTTGATCGTCGCTCGTAGAGCGATATGCTGGCCCGTCGGTAGGCCGAGGACATCGTCGGGATTTGGCAATGCAAAGATGAATCTATATACATGTGGCGCGACTTCGGCTTTGCTGGCCAAGGTGAATGGTCGCCATTTGCGCGGATCCAAGATACTCGGTTTCTTGATTGGAAGATTGGTCCGCGGGAGCTTGATCATACGTGCTGTTTTGGCTGGTCGACTGGGTACGTGATGGGTGAATTCTTGTTGCACGTCTAGCTTGGTTGAGATCCACATGCCCAGGCCCAAGGTTAGGGAGAACTGGACTGCGCTGGCGATGCCCACGCCGGTCCAGAAGTGGGATCCGTCGTGGCCTGGGCCCTGGCGCGGAGAGATAGATGTGACGAGGGAGCGCAGGGCGTGGACTACGTCGGTGGTGGTTATACCACGGTGGTAGGCTGTTATGGCAGCTTTGCCCGCTAGACCGGTCATGCCGCACTTTATAATCGTTTGAATTATGGATGACCAGGAGGTGGAGTTTTTGACGTTGACGGCCGCGGATTGGGAGACTTGCTCGTAGGTTGGACGGTATATCTCGACAGGTTCGGTTTGTTCCTGAGCTTTTAAGTATAGAGATCAATGATGAGTAGAATGGGTATTTACCTCCGTCGGTAAGTCGCCTACGTAGAAAGGCTCTAACTGTTCCCTCGCTTCGTCAGAGTGTCCGACTTCCTCAAAAGCTTCAGTGGCGTCGGTGCCGGCAACCTCGAGAAGAATAGCACCCCCACCAGGGTGATCTTCAAGGTACTTGGTCACATCGTAGACTATGAGCAGTCAATATCAGTCTGGCTGGATGATAGGAGAGACGAACCCTTATTGTGGAGGACAATCCAGACATCGTCCGGTTTGCAGTGTTTTTGGACCTGTTCAAGGGTGAAGGACGACATTTTGGTAAAGTATGCGACTTTACCCTCTAAAAGCAAACATGGACAACTTAGTCATTTATACCCTCAACTATCTTCTGCGACTCTTGTGCCGTTCTATCCAGATGATGACTCTCGGGCGACCCTCGTACGAACTTCGGACGAGGTCTCCGAAGCAGCCGAAGATCAAGCTGGGCACGGATATTCGGATGGCATATTCGGAGTCAACTTCACAAAGGTATATAATAATGTCGTTTCCAGGTAAGTCTTCGACCAAGTTAATTAGTTCAAGCATTGATGTTCATCATGAAGTGTCAATTCTATCTCGTGGGCGACGACATCGCCACCACACAATCCATAGATGTGGACTCACACTGGAAGTTTGAAGACCTACAGCGCGCTGTCGGGGGAGTTTTCCATGTCGCTCTGCCAACAGGTAAGCCTTTTTGACTGACACTTTCTCTTTACCAAAAGCCCTAACATTGCAGGTATCTCCTTCCACTCTGAAAACGAAACGTTGTCGTCCGTCGCCGACATGATCTCTGTCGATTCATCTCCCATCGGCCTCCGAATTGACGGCAATGCCGTACAAACTCCTCAAGGACCTCCAGGGCTGCCCCTGGTTGGCAGCTTCTACGAGATCTTCCCAGACCATCTGGGGAACCACTATCGACTCTTCCGCAAATATGGCCCAGTGATCAAAACCACCAACATGGGCAAAACCACCTACCTCACAGACGATCCGCAGGTCGCCTCAGTCTGTCTCGCAGAATCAGCCTACATGACCAAGAAGATCAACGAGGATCATCCCCTCTGGGGCGTGAAAGACAACACCGCCATCTTCATCGGCGACACAGAGACTGAAAACTGGCGTCTCGCCCACAAATACCTCCCACCAGCCATGGGGCCCAAAGCGGTACGCCACTACACAGGCCTCATGCAAAACTGTGCAAGAAAGTCTCTACCCGTGTTCGACGAGCTGGACGCCCGCGACGAGTCCTGGAACGTCTACCAGTACATGGTCAAGCTGGCCTCGCAGACCATCGGGTCCTTCTCCCTCGGCAAAGACTTCGGCCACTTCGACTCAGTCGACAGCCCCCTCCACCCGATCGTCACGAACATCGCCAGTCTCCTGTCGCTCAATAAGAAGATCACGTCCCGCGGCGAATGGTACCGCCACCTCCCCTTCGGCGACCCGGCCCGTCTCCGCCACGTCCAACATACCATCTACACATTACTGCAGGAAGCCATCGACGAAGTCGCTGGCTCCGGCATTGCCGACGCCCCCATGAACGAAGCAGCGCTCAGCGCCTCCTGCGTCGTCGACTACCTCCTCCACGCGGTCGACGATAAAGGCGAGCACTTCCCGCAGGGCCTCATCCTCGCTAACATGCTCATCGTCACGGGCGCCGGCTTCACCACCACTTCCGCGCTCCTCTCCTGGCTCCTCTACTGTCTGGTCACATACGAAGGCACACAGGACCGCCTCTACGCCGAACTCATAGAGCACGGCATCGTCGGGCCCAGCGGCGAACGCAATGAAACGCCCTGGACCCCCGATCTCGCGCACAGCCTCCCCTACCTCGACAAGTTCGTCAAGGAAACTCAGCGCCTCCACAACGCCAGTTTCCAACCGGGGAGAACCACTAAGACTGATGTCGTGCTTCCGGGCGGGTATCGTCTCCCGCCTGATAGTGTCATTATCCCTGCGTTGTATGCTATCCATACGAATCCCAAGACCTGGCGGGACCCGTTCCGGTTTGATCCGGATCGATGGGATACGGAAGAGGTCAAGGGAAGGCATCGGTGCGCCTATATACCGTTCGCAACGGGGCCGAGGGGGTGTATTGGGTTTAATTTTGCGTTATTGGAGGTTAAGATTTTGTTGGCGGAGTTGGTGAGTCGGTATGAGTTTGTGAGGGACGGACTGGAGGCGATTGATTATGATCCTGAGTTTCAGTTGATTCGGCCGTTGAACTTTTATGTTAGGGCTAAGCGGAGGGTGTAAATGTTTATATATCATTGATGGATTGATATGATGTACACTAGATATTAAATAGAGGTCTAGGAGTTAGGGTTAAGCTGTATTCTCATAATTCTATCATGGAAGTTGAGTTAGGGCACAGATCTCTTACGATAAAAGAATCATAGCTCTCACTTGGCTGTATATCACACCGCGGCCTCTTGGTAAATCTCTCGCAATGCTTTCAGCGCCCGCGAATACGGCCCAAAATACCGAACATTCGTATCAGCATCGCACCACTCGGAATCCTTCTCCTCTTTCTCCAAGACTGCGATCAGGCGCTGCACAAGTACCTCTGGATTTCGCTTGTCCTCCACGAGTAGTGCCCCTAGCCCCTTGAGCGTAATTGCACAGCTAACCGCGTTATGCACAAACGCCCATGATCGACAAACACTCGCTGAGAATCGATGAAGATCAAGAAAACTCTCGATCGCTTGCATCGCCCGGTTCATACAGTCCATCGCAGCAGCATTGTAAAGGGGAGAATGAGGCTCTATTTCACTCAAATACACTCGGCTCAGTCTGCAAATACCATATCCTAGATGAACTCCAAGGGCTAATCGTTCTAGATGATCTTGTACCGAGGTGCACCGTGCCTTGTCCGTGAAAAATGGAGCGGCGTCGTCCCACACCTCTTCTAATTGTCGTTTACACTTGAGTGCGCTCTGTTGTGGGTCTTCGACGTTTCCCGCTGCCTCTTGCCGTGCTTTGTTGAGGAGGATGTTGCAAATGGTGAAAATGGATTCTTGGAATGAGAGTCCTTCGGGTTGCTGTCTATATGGGATAGGGCAACTCATTGTGATTGTACTTGGAGGGCGGTCATATGTGAACGATAGAAAGGTATCTTGCCAAACGATTGACCACCTGCCCTTTGTTAGTGGTGCGGTCAGAGGTGTATATTGAGGGCCAATACCATAATCTGTTGCGTTGGTATTGCTCGGGTTCTGGGAGAGATGAGAATGCTTCGTGGAGACCGATACTCTGAGCTAATCGAATGGTTGCACCTGCTATAATCAGTATATATGCGAGAGATAGAGGGACATACACCTACCCATCAGTATCCACGCACTGTTGGTATCCAAGTTATTGCGCAGACAATGCCCAATCAGTGCCATAGCCTGAATCTGATCCAGGTTTGTATGATTGAAAAAGTTTGACATGCGAAGGCATTGGAAAGATGAGCAAACTATGTTTATTAGTTGGGTTCTAGCTTTTCCAAATAGAAGGTAGTATCAGCATACTGAGGACCTTTGACCGCAAATCTCGCTCCTTGATCGGATCATCCGAAAACTGCACTCCACAAGCTAGCACAGCGAATAATAGTGCCAGCCAAGACGAATCAAGTCCGAGTTCTTCGGTTGTAGCTGTTTGAGATGCAGCTCGCTCGTCTAAGAATCCGAACAACGCAGGGCCGAACTGATCGATAGTCACCAGCGATGGGTAAAATGGGTAAACAATTGATTGGTAGACTTGCCAGTATCTAGGACAGTCAGTCTTGGGGAAGCAAATATTGAGACTGGCCAGCTTTAGAATTAAAATCTATCAGGTCAGAGATGCATACCGGATGATATCCGAATCGTCCGGCAACGTTTCACAGACGTTCTTGGCTGTCGCCTCCGCCCCCCAAAGATTGGCAAAAGGATATGTCCGTGGCACAAATTGGTCGACTAGTGCATCGTGCAGCATCGTATCCCCCGTTGCTGACGCTCGACGGCACCCCAGGGCGAGAGGGGTGTCTGAGTGGCTGCCCAGATAAATAGTGGCACCAGTAGCATCTTCGACAAAGTAGCGTCCAGGCGACTTACTAGCTGGCCGGGTACGCAATTGACCCGTGTTACGAGTTTCACTTACAGAATGAGGACTCTGGGATGTCGCCGTAACCGTCGCGCGCAGGTCCGCCTTGAGCGAGGCAATTTGCTCCTCGATTTTCTCCAGCTTAGAGATGAGAAGGCTGGGATCAGTTGCAGACTGAGATTGCGCTTCTTCAATTGTACTATCTCTATCACCAAGTCAATAAGCTGTCGAGTATTGGTGAGTAGAACATACAGAACATCTAGATTTAGTTCACTCGGCCCTTGGGTATCCCTTTGTGTAGGTTGCGGTGCTCTCGCCTCGCTGCCGGAAGTAGTCGGCACACGACATAACTCACTATGGCCGCGCTTGACGCAGTTGGAGCATGGCTCTCTTCCGTCACAACGGACCTTCCGGTGTCTGCAAGGAAAACAGGAGCGGATGCCGCGGGTCTTGCGTTTATTCTTGAGCAGTTCGCGGATGACGGCAGTGTCGTAAGGATAGGCGTTTTCCGCCATTCTGAGTGCACGACGTGATTCTACTTCATTAATATCATTTCCCTATGATGTGTCAAAGCTCTGTGTATCCATTATGCGATAGAGAAGCAGTTGATGGTTAAAGAAACCTGCAGAGCAGCAGCAGTAAAGTTGATGAGTGTTGAAAGTTCGTCCCATTGATCGGGAAATTTAAAGTGTGCCATCTCGTATTGGTATTACCGCCTGTATCACACTAAACCAGGTTTGGAAGATACCTCATTCGGTTCATTTGATGAAACTTGTTCATGATCAACCAGCTTGATAATATTGGTACTCTTGACTATTGCTGCATACACTAGATTCTATCTTACCAGAGGGTATAGACACTGATAATTGTATTATACTGTATATAACCGAGTACCTCTCGATCTTCCAAATGGGAAAACGCACCAATCTTCATTACGCATCTTGAGACGGACTCACGGGACTGCCCTGGACAGAATGTTGTGTTTCGCCGGCGGAAGACCTCACAGCTATACCATGGTGTATTCTCAAGAGCTACACATCGTGCTAGAGGCGTAAATATCCCCGCAAACTGTGAATGGCTGTTCTCTAGTGCCGCTGGAGCCTCATGCATCAGACCGGTTCTGAGATTTCTACTTGCGGTAAAGCAGACATCGGGATCTGAAAGCGCAAGTCGGCTTTCAAACTCAGAAGCATGGCATCCTAGCCAGACATGCTGGACAGCGATCTTACTTTTGCTGATTAAGGGGATTCCTCAGCAAGACTTTCTTCGCTGAGTAGCCGATAAAAGACTCGTTCTGCCTCTCCCAAACTCAAACCCGAACTTCATTAAGCGTACCAAAGTCGGCGATATCCCCAACCTGCAAATCTAGCCCTAATTCCACATGTGAACTACTCGCATCCCTACAAACAACCTTCATCAAGACCTTCGATCATAGGCTTCACCATTAATTTATTTTGCTTTCGCATATATAAATGCCCAGGCTTTCCTTTTAAAAGTAAGTTCCCCCTCCTCTAACCGACAGGGTCTCCGCGTCGAGTTCAAAACTCCGCAAGCCACGACGAAAATCATTCGTAATTGTCGACCTCCGCCCGTACAGATCCATCCAGACCACATGGGTTCCCATGGCTCCGACATCTAGATCATATCAGAAACAACTGCATTCCGCATGACTTGGCGATGATGGAATCGTTACAGCATCTGTCAATCTCCCGCCCAGTTCCAGCCCTACTTGTACTTCCGATGTTCCCTCCTTAGCATTCATCCAAATCATACCCTCAACTATATATTCTAGAAAAGAAATCACGTACACCAACCAAACTAAACAGGTAAGGTTAACACAATAAAAAAAAATGACCACGCCCAAAGCCAAACCCATCCCCATCCGCCTCATAACCCACAACATCCGAACCATCCCCTGGTTCACCTTCCCCCCAGAGAAACCATGGCAGATCCGGCGAAACCACATCGTCAACCAACTTGACTTCAACACAACCCACAACCCGGAGGCCATCATCTGTCTCCAGGAAGTTATGCACAGCCAACTCACGGACATCCTGACCGGTCTCAACACCGCCCCGGACAGCGAGAGCATTGAAGACGAAGAGGTCTGGAAACACGTTGGGTGGGGCCGTGACGGCGGCCAGAAGGGCGAGTACTCGCCTATCATTTACCGGGCCAGGGTCTGGGAAGTGGAATGGTCCACCACGCGCTGGTTGTCCGAGACGCCGGATACGCCGTCCCGGGGGTGGGATGCGGCGTACAGGCGGATTGTGACGTATGCTGTGTTGCGGCATCGGGGAACGGGGAGGACGGTGTTGGCGATGAATACGCATCTGGATGATCGGGGGAAGGTGGCGCGGTTTGAGAGTGCGAAGTTGATTCTCGAGTGGATGGAGGAGGTCTTGAAGAAGAAGAAGGGATCGGATTCTGTGGATGGTGTGGTCTTATGTGGAGATTTCAATACGAATTCGAGGGAGAATAATGATGCGTTTGGGGTTTTAACTTCAGGTGCTATGGTCCATACGAGGGATTGTGTGGATGGGGAGAGACGCTATGGGAATGTGAATTCTTGGACGGGCTTCAATGATACTCCCATTGATGATGCGCTTCTAGACTACGTCCTGGTGGGACCTCTGAAAAACGGTCATGTCCCGTGGAATATCCGAACGTATGGCATCCTCACCAATCGGTTTGATGATGGGATTTTCAATTCGGATCATAGGGCGGTTGCAGCAGATGTGGAGTTGGTCGGTTCTCCCAAGCAGCTGTGATGAAGATATTGTAATGATCGGTGCATTGATTTACTTGACTTATCGCTTCGTTACTTTTTTTTCATATGGTTACTAATACTCGGCGAGGAACATCCGTTCTTGATAAAGTTTGCAATTTAGGGCTATTCACTGGACGTAATAAGGCCATGGTAGCAAACAGGATTGCATAGATATAAAAAACAAAAATAAAGACTGGTAGGGAGATAAAACGACGAAAACCCTTGTGGCGAAGTCATCCATCAAGATAATATAGCAAAAGCCCGGGTATGCTTTACTTTTGTAAAGTAAGTGAACAACGAACGACATCAAATGAAAGAAAAGGAAAAAACCACAGTGCGGATTCGTCATCAGTAAAAAGTCGTTCAACAGTCATGCAAATCGCAAGGAAATCCCCATCCCAGTCAAGCAATCAACCAGACGCCGCGCTCAAAGTAAAATCAATCCATCCCTAACATACGCCCAGTAAAGCAGTCAAACTCGATACCAAGTCCCATCCTCCAGATACCTTTTGAGGACCACCTGTTGACCGACCTTGTGCCCAACCCTCGCGTGATCATCGTGATTCCGCTGAAACGGCATACATACTCATACAGTACATGGTGCGCACAAAAATAATAGTACAGACGAAAGGATGCGAAGACAATGGCCCAATATCAATCATCAAAGATAGAAAGGAAAACAAAACATCAAGGAGCATCAACGGCCAAATTCGGTCCAGACGGTGCTGAGCCAACTGCCTGAGAGTCCGCTGTCCAATGGCATGATCCCCGGGATTTGATCGTACTCGCATCCCTCCAGGAAAGCCAGTACATCTTCGCCACCCAGGCTCGTAGACGACATGCTATTCGAGGGGAAGCTGTCCATCCCATCTATCGTCGCTGGAGGCGAGGCTGCCGGGTGCGCCGAACCAGGAGGCGGCAACAGCGGAAGACCATGCGACGGGGCGGCATTGATGGGGGGTAGTGATTGAGAGTATGGTGGTGGTGGCGGTTGCTGGCGGGGGCCCAGCCATGGGTTCAGGGGCTGAAGACGACCAGACTGGGACGCAACTGTGCTGTATTGCGCCGACGATGCGCCCGCTGTTGTGGCGGGCGGAGCCCCGTACGAACCGGCCGGTCCAATGGCCGGAAGGGTAGGGGATGAATTGTTATATAAGGGCCCCTCAGGGTGATGCTGCAGCGATGGGAGAGAGAACGGAGATTGGGATTGCAAAGACCGACTGGGAGGCAATGGGAGACTAGGACGTCGTTCGCCATCTGGTCCAGGGAGGGGCATACCGGGGCTGTTGATGGGTATCCAGGACTCACGGCGTCCGCCGGCGCCATCTAGCGGAACCTCCATAGGCTCACCTGGATCACTGCGAACAGCATTGCTGCCGGCATCGCTGATGTTGGTAACGCGATCACTGATTCCTGCCGCGCCATCCTCATCGCCGCCGATTTCTGGTAACTGGTCTTCGATAGAACCAAAGTCAAGGAACAACTTCTCGAGCATTCTGAATTCTTCAAGACCACCACCCACTCCACCCTCACGGACAGGTCGGACACCATTGGTTTGGATGTCCATAACCTCCGGGATCGAGTCTAATTTGCGAGAGTGCCGGCGGAAGTCCTGTTTGACCTTGGAGAAATAACTATGGAGTCGGTTGAGTGTACGGAACCACCCACGTGCCATCTTAAGGCGTGACCGCATCTCGCGGAGGATGTCAAGAGCTTTCCGAGTCTGGCCTTGGCCTTTTTGATTGCCATCACCCACCGAGTTAGATTTTGAACCAAGGATTCCCTCCTGATCCATGTGTGGAAAATGTGATGCGTAGATACCAATGAAAGCAGCATTGTAAACGGCGAAGCCGACCAGCGGGTTCTCGACGAGCACACCTCTGTCCTGACAGGTTACAACCAAGTCCATCATCTGCCGGGCAGCACTAAAGAGCTCGCGAGCACTTTCGCGCCAGAAACCATCGGGTACGCCTACTTTTTCGCCGGGAAATAGGGGCTCATCTAGAGGACCAACAGGCTCTGGACAGCGTACTGGAAGGAAAGGGATATAGGAGCGGTGTAGGACGAGGACTGAGAGAAAGTAGACCACATGCATCAGGGTATAGGGTGAAAGATTGGTCTTGTACATGATATGAGTATCCGTATTGCGCGTCGAGTACTGAAGGTTGCGGGACAGTCCATCCTGGAATTCACCCAAAATCGACCGAAGTTTAGAAAACTGCGACTCGGGATGCCATGGGGGTAATTGTTCATTTCTATGATTGCCGGTTAGCTTTATCTGATTGAGATACGAGGAAACAGTAGCGTACCTTCTTCCACCAGCGCAGGACCACTTTGCAATACTCCCCCAGATGCGAATGATGCGGATTACACGGCTCAACACGGCCTCCTCCGCGCCAATCTCCCAGCGATCGATCTCGTCCTCACTTGAGTCCTTTCTCCGAGAAATGGGGGACCAAGACTTTGGGTCAGGAGTGATATTATTCGGAAGCTTGTCGTCACCGAAGCCTCCTAGACTCTGACGAATGCTAGGTATCTGGACACCCTGAGCGCCAAAGCTCTGCGGGCGGCGAACCACGGGCTCACTCAGGCGCGAGGTGCGCACGCGCTCTCCAAAGGCGAATGCGTTATCACTGGGTAACTGAATGCCCAGTTCCTTAACCCGGATCATGCGTGGGCGATACTTGCCACTGCTCAGACACCTGTCAAGGATAAAGCATGCCCAAAAGGTGCGTCGCTTAGTTTCTTGCGCGATAACATCGTCGGAGGTTTGTTCCTTCGGCTCCATACCACGTCGGGAAATGCCGAAGAGATCTGTTTCTGCTCTAAACGCAGAAGGTGATCTGGGGCCATCTCGTGAGAAGACATCGTTCTCTAGTTCGTATGGAAGGCCCATAGCCTGGGACAATCGGATAGCCATGCCCACATATAACCACGCACTCTTACCACGACACATGCCCCATTCATGGAGCGCCAACATTAACAATGCTTGCACGCGGGTTAAGTCGGTTATGGCAAGGCTGGCACCGTCCACACCGGCCAGCCGGCTGCGCAGTGCTGTCGCATAGAATTCGGAGGCGAGAGCTGGATTGGAAGGGCTTCCTTGTGATGCGGGAGAGTGGTACGCAACAAGTTGGGGGTGGAAACGAGCGGTGAGGGCAAGCACTCCGAGGGGAATCAAGGGACTTGGATCTGATTTCGTCGCCGGTGGGCTCTGAGCGTTTTCTCGGGAATTTTCTTGATTGGTAGGGGCGGTAGATGATGAGGATGACTGAGGGCCGGATAGCTGTCGAATGTGACCCATGAAGGTAGCAGGATGTAGGAAAGGGAGAATGGTCGCAAAATGGGACTGGAATAAGTCGAACACCGCTTCCCAGACCTTAACCGTCAAGATGGACGAATCGAGCACATCGAGGGTTCCTTTGGCGGCATCCTTCGCTGCAGATGACGAGACCGCAACGGACTTGCGAGGCCGTTGCCTTTTCGGGCCATCCATGTCTCCATTGCGATCATCTCCATCTGCCAAGGCAGCGAGATCTCGCTTGGCAGCAGCTCCACCAACACCGATGGCTGGCGTAGGATATACGCATTCTCGGCCGGACGATTCGCAGGCGCGACAGGTGGTGTCGATGCCGGCATTGACACATTTAATCTTGCTGCGACGACAGCGGGCGCAGGCGATGCTGGACCGCATTATGAGAAAGAGTCAAGGCGCGCGAGACGGGGTTTCCGTCTCCCTCGTCGATCGGATAGAAAAGAAGGGGTACAGATCAAAGGGAGGAAATCCAAGAAGGGGGAGGGACAATGCAGCCCCAACGACTGCTGGCGACACGTGTGGTGATGCCTCCTCAGCGTTGTTTCCCGCGGTATTTCTCCGGTATTATTTCCCCGGGATTCCGAACCGGTGTCGTGATGCTTTAGGGAAAGGGGTGACAAGAAAGGACCGACCTCCCCCAGCTATGGTATTTGTGTTAGTACAACAGGCGTGGTCACGCAAAGTCCGAAAAGTTGACCGACCTTCAGTGCCGTAGCGTACTTTTTTTTTTTTTACTTTCCTTGTCTCTCGAGTATGTTCCCGTGCGCAGCACTGGACCCCTTACAGACAATTCGGTAAGTGGTGGTAACTGGCATCCAAGTGACAAACAGGCGGAAGAGTAATAAATGAGGCGGAAGAACAAGAAAGAGAGAAGAAATTAAAAAAAAAGGACTAGAGTAATGTGCGACGTGGGTAAAAGCACGCCCGCAAAGGTGTGTGGAGTTAGGTGACGGAGCAGGCAAAAAAGCACAGTAAATCCACCGCCAGAAAGTCTCACTCACTCACACACTGCGAGACGAGAGAAAAAAGCGGGAATAAGCGGAGTGTGGGGGAAACTCACAGCCCAGGGTCGGGGCACCGGTCCGGCAAGGCGAAATGGTTGAGGAAATGGGGAAAGTCTTAACACCCGTCCGTCGGGTACTAGGTAAGGTAGTGTGGGGGAGGAGCTAAGGGAAGAAAAAAGAGGAAAGAATAAAAAAAGAAAAAAGGGTAATCAAAGGGGGAGACGGAGGGAAGGCGAGGAATAAGAATGGTTCCTCTCGTTGTCTCTCTCACTCTCTTGTTCTCCTTCCGGCGGACGAGCATACTAACTAGGCATAAGACTAAAAGGAATCTCAGGCACATCCACTGGGGCAGGAATTGCGGAGGCCCGGCCAGCGTTAGTCCCCAGTGGGTCTAGTGTAGGTGAGCAGCAAGTCGATGCAAGGACGCGACCGAGCCGCCGGAGAGTGGGAGGTGGAGCCCCAGTTTCCGAGAGCCGATGAATGTGATCATAGATGCTGAGGAACAAGTGAGTGCGAGTGCATTTTATTTTGGAGGGATATAGTTTATAATTCAAATCGTAGTATCACATTGATGTGAAGTATCCAATCGTGAACAATTTCCATGTCCAACCGGACAAAACATGCCAACGCAGACAGAGAGTAGTAGGTCACCATACTCACAGCAGCGTGGGGAGGCAAAGGCAAAGAATGGCCGAGAGTCGGGTAAATTACCACAATTTTACTGGGGTTCCGTCCGGAGACGCTGCCGTCTGGCTGTCATGGCTCGTAATAATACGAAATCCTTCGGGAACTACCAGTTGGCGGCCAGTAGACCCGACCCGATCGATAGGAAACTCTTACAGTGACTACTGTCTGACATCCACCTTAAACGGTTACTTAAATCCACTAGGCATGGTGGTCGAATTAGAGGTATAATGCAATTAAAAAATCATGAATCATGCAAGAATCTATACTGATCCTGGACCTGGGCTTGTGTACGGGGTATGAAAAAAGAGAAAAAAAAAATTTGGGAGCGCTCCCTATCTAGATTCCAATCTCATTTCCCTACCGACCGACCGAAGAAGCCGGTTACCAGCAAGTGTGTGGAACGTCACTTGACACCGCAAATTATTTCAACACTCAAGCTATTACATAACCAATTTTCTCTTCCCCGGCTTATTGTCGTCCAAAAAGGCAAAACGGTTATCCAGTTCTTGGGGCAACGCACATCCACACTTTGCTAAAATAAATAAATATCAATCATAACATTTATCCAGATCTGTCATCACTCCTATTTTGTCAATTACAACCCCCCTTTGAGCTTCTTCCCCATAAATTATTCGCATCTATAATCCCGATCGGTTATTATCCGGGGTTGGGAAGAAGGCACAGTAAGAAACATCATGCCATCCACCTATGTCTGACCTGGAGCTCGAATACAAGCTCACGGTTGGACCCTATAAGTTCACACGGATCCCAAGCTTGACAGTACCCCAGCTGCATCCTTACTCCAAACTCTAATGTTAAGATCCAAAAGTTGCAAAATGAGGGGAAACGGCAAATGAATCACACTCTCCAACTAACGAACCTCGGGTATCGACATCATGTTGATGGGATTTTATTTTCGTCCGTCGGGTATGGACTCAGCTGTAACATCAGCCACGCAGGCTGACTTTTTTTTCATTTGCATTTTTATTTATTTTTTTTCCCCCAAAAAGGCTTTCCTGCACTGGGGCCTCCCCGCGGGGAGGGAAGCGAGATCCTAAATGGACTACTCATCCTTGTCTAGATACTGATTTGAGGACCATGAGCTACAGCAACGGAGATTGGCTGGCACTCACAGGGATGGAATCCCGATCGACACGGAAAACGCTGTCTGCACATGAGAGTTTGTCCATACAGAGAAGATCATGTTATATTATATCATGTGTTAGGTCATGTGTACGACCTGAATCTCAATTCTCATACGATATAACATCACCTGTACAACTCATAGCCCCCTAATTTCTTTTATTCCTGTATTGTTTTTTGTTCTTGTGTGGATTAATCCGTACGGAGTATGAGACCTTTGTTTGTCTACGGGAGTCGTACAGTATTGACCCCACGACTCTGGGAATGAATCGAATCGAACCCGACCCGACCAGCATCGGAATTCCCAGACCGGCAACTCCCCGCCCTTTGCGCAGTTCCATTTTAACCGGTCCCGTGTCGCTGCTCGGCCCCAGCCGCCACTCATGATTGGTCTCCAGTTACCACCCGAGGCTAGGACAGGCGAACCGATCCCCGCAAATGGGCTCTTCGTTGATTCTTCGTTCATAATTAGGTTATGATTCGTTTAAGTAATATTAGTTAGGCCGTGGGATAATCGGGGATCCCCGGAGGAAATCCGATGTCAATGAAGGTGGAAGGTGGTACGGGATGCCCTAAAAACACAAATAAAAAAATAGAACGGGAAAATTAAAATTAAAAACAAACCAAAAAAAAAGAGTAGCACCCTATTGAAGGAGTTTTATTTCCTTTCCTACCTGCTATATGAGGAAATACTACCCGCAGCCAAGTTCTCCCGTGTCAGGTGCTCTGCAGATTTTGAAGCCTTACTCAAACTGTACCGTAGCTGGGATGTAACTATGTACTGTGTAGGTACAAAGTACTTGTGTAAATCGACCCGGACCTATACCTAGTACATCGTCGGAAATTACTTCTTCTCTACGGTAGAGAGTGCGACGACACGGCGCCAGTCACAATAAGAAGATTGGATGACACGTTGTACCCTCCAATGGATCAGTTTTTCGTACTACAGTAGTATGTCGTAGATGCAGGGTACCACGCAACCTGGACATATACTACCTATAGAGGAAGTACAGGACACACGGGCTGAGTTTGTACCCCCAAAACCCTTGACTAACCTCTCACTTACCCTTCATTATTACTCCGAGACTAAGGTTTCCCGAAGAACAACCCCGTGATTCAACATGGATGGCAATGAAAATAATCGACCATAAAAGCAAGCGTAACGACCAGGATCCATCCTCCCACGCGAGATCCCCACTCCCTCACCCTTGGAACGGCATGGTCGGCCCCATCCTTTGAAGTACTCCGTCTGGACTCGGCCAGTGGCCGCACGGCTCAAGAATAGCCCCATATATGACCCGTTTTCATTTGTCGCGACTGGCCGCCACGCCTCGTGTATCCATCTGTCCTCGGCCTAGCCCAGTGCCGTCTGAATCGAATCAAAACGAAGATTTTCCGAAACGGAGGTCTATTACCTACATGGGATTAATCTAGGTTTTTAAACATCTGTATCGAACTCACTAAACGGAACTAAGAAATTTTCCGGAGTCTGGGGTCCTGTCAGTAGTGCCTTTGAACCAACCGAACCTCTTCTGGACGGAGTACGGCGTCTTATTTTATCCAGCATCTCGCTGCACTTTACCCCGAACCGTCATTGGATACGTACTACGCTTGGGGGAGGGTTTATTTCTCTCTCAGCTTTCAATTTCCCGGCGAACTGCCTAAATATCGGTGAGCGCTGTTTAACAATGTGTGCTTCCCATCGGATCGCATACGGAGTGTTCCGTGCTCTAGATAGCTAGGGCTTACTCCATTTCTACGGAGCACTCAACTCCATAGTGCTCTGTCCACGATCATATTTAAAAATATTTACCATGAGACCAATCGTTCCATGGCGCCGTAGTGCCACTCTGGGCGCTACATCAGTAACATCCACTATCATAAACGGCGGTGCTCGAGTCTTTCAACCACTCTCGATAAAAGAGAAAAGTACGCACGACGGAAAGGCACGCTTTGTGCCTTTCTTTGTGCGTCATACCATGTGCCTACTTCGTATGCTAGATCCGGCCGTTTAGCCTTTATTTTACAAACGCACAAAAGAAACAAAAAACCGTCAGACGGTATCCAACAGTCGGACCTTACCAGTTGCAGGACGTTGCGAGTCTTCACGGGCCCTTGACATTCGCCGACCCGGGACAGGAGCTCGCCGAATCTCAAGGTCGACGTGGACTCATGGTGGTCCTAACGGGGCCTGACGCTTCAGCCCCAAAGCTAATTCATTTCATCTATTGGCGCCACAGGTACAGACCCCATGGGATCCCTGGATGGCAGCCATTCACGTCAAGTTGGCCTTTGCCCAACCGAGCCCAGTGGCGTTATTTCGAGCAAGCGCTGGACATGCGCACAGATTCGGGCAAATACTCCCTCCCTTCCCCCAATGTCCAGGGTCTATCAATCACGTGGAAGTTTCATTTACCAAGGAATCCACTTGCTGGAGGCCAGATCGTCCATAGGAAGAGCCAGAATCTGTCATGATTCACGAGAAAGAAATGAAACCAAGTGTCAAGCACTCGATGTAACTCGTCCACGTAGTCCAGTCATCGACCTCTTCTTTCTCCTCCTCCTTCTCCTCCTATGCGGTAACGGCCTGAAGCTGCAAGGTTAGCTCGGCAAACGCTTCCAATGCGGTTTTTTGAAACCTTCTTCCGATTTCATCCTCGGCTTAATTCCCGAGATCCGGCATCCTTGCCCAACTATATTCTCTCTCGCGTACGTAGCACACCAAGACCACCTACCGGATGAGAAGAACGGACAAGAGGCCAGGTATATTAGGTTGCCATTGAAGTAATTCCATCCCCTGATACCGCGGCGCGCACAATACTAATGCGTCTCACTCAATCCTCTCCCCCCTACACCCCCTACTCATCGTTCCGAGACCATAACCTTAACACCCTCCCTCTTTAGACTCCTCCGTCCGTGCTTGGTACATACGAAATAGATGAGATCCCCTCCATCAAACAAAAGCCCCAATCACAAGCCGCCAATTACAACAATAGAAACATAGTCTGGCACCGATCTTCATTTTATCTGGGGGATTTTCCATTACATAAAAATAGACCTCCCGTCCGAGTCCAGAATATTTACCCGAGACCATCAAAATCCGGGGGACGAGCATCGCCCCCGGCGAATACCGATAGCAGCTGAACGGCGGAACGGAGCTCCGTAAGCGCTAAACCGCCCAATGCCCCAATGCATGAGGGAGGAATAGCAGGAGGCGACCGAGGAGAAGGGGATTTTTTCCGGCGTGGGTTGCCTTCTAGCTTCTGTAACTCTGCTCGGTAGCAGTTGGAGAAAACGCAAATTTAGTGTTTTGTGGGGTACATTTTAACACGTGCGCTTGGGTAGTGATGGGTTGGTAGGATGATAGGCGGTTCCTGCCGAGGTATTTGATAATGAATTGGCGCGTGTGGGTTTCCTTTTTTTTTTCTCTCTCTGTATACGAAGTACTACCTTACCATAGGTTTTTTTTGAGAGAGGTGAGACGAGATGTTCAGCAAGGTGCTGGGCTGGTGGAGGGTCTGTGGGTGTGTGGTATGATGGGTATTCTCGGATGTTACTCTCTAAGTTTGGAGTCTTATGAAAGGAGTGGGTTGTTGAAGTATCCACAATCGTATAGCATTCTGTAGTGATTAAAAAGCGTATGACAGAACCATAACCAACATCGGGTCAATTCAAAATAAGTGGTATCATCGTATATTGGACGGCGACATTAGATGTCTTCGGAAGTCTTCGTATCATGCTTGCATCTCTTCCTGGGTCTTGGGGGGATAGAACCTGCTCTCGTTAGCTTGCATCTTTCGGTTGTGAGGGTGGGTACCTACCATGCTGCCACGGCAATGATCAAGTACATCATCATTAGGAGGACGCCCTCGAGCCAATGGGATTTTCCGTCGGCAATGAGATAGTTCACCTGGCTCTGTTTAGTAAAGTTCTATTGATTAGGAAGGCTTTGGCATACCAAGAGAACGGCAACAAATAGTAGAATCACCTGGAACGCGTCCATGTACAAAGTCTGCTACAGTCAGTCACGGGCTATTATTACTAGAATGCGTCGAAGTAGCGTACCATGTCATCGTTGCCTAGCGCACGCAGTTAGCAACGGACAGCTTCATAAAACACAACTGAGATTCACTCACCCATGCCCCATCCAATCACAATGATCAGCGGAAGCACCAGCAATGCAATTTGCATGCTGGACCCTACGGCCACGCCAATTGCCAAGTCCATCTTGTCCTTGCATGCCACCGTCACGGCCGTGGCATGTTCGGCCGCGTTGCCCACAATCGGAAGGAGAATCAATCCAACAAAGGTCTTGGAGATACCACCACGGTCCGTAATCGCATTGATAGAATCAACCTACGCAATCAGCTTGGTGTGACTGATGGATTCCAGGAGTGTATCATACCATGTACTCAGCGCACAGCGCAACCAGGGCCGTCGAGATGGCCAAGGTTAGAACAGCCACCCAGATGCTTAGCTGAGGCTCTTCCTCCTCCTCGCCGGGGTCTTGCAGCTGCATTTGCTGTGCGTTCTGTCCCGCCAGGGTGGCGGTCATTTTGCCTATCTGTGCGATTCCCCGATGGGTGTCGCCCTCGCTCACTTTCACACGTCTCTTTTCAACTTTGGGACTCGGGCTGTTGTACATCTCCGTGTGTGACCCCAACTGGAAGAACAGATAACATCCGTACACAACCAGCATAATAATACTGGTTCCTACGATTTGTGAGAAAATGATCCATGAGCTGCCCACGAACGTAACTTACCTCGTGAGAGTTCTGCAACACCACTGTTGCCCGCTGGAACCGAGTTAGCATTAACATCCCGCAGGACTGCTTATTAACTTACCGTCTGACCAATTGTGGAAGGCAGTGGGAATAATCAAGCATCCCACTGCCAACGCAAGAAGACTGGCTGCTGTTTGGGCAACGACCGGGTTGAAATGCTGCTCCAGGCGGTTGACGCCTCCAAAAAAGAAACACATTCCCATAACGAGGAGCAGGTTCGACAGCATACTTCCGATAAGGGAAGTCTGTACAATCACGACTTCACCGTCGACCAGCGCAATAATAGCTACAATCAGTTCGACGGCATTGCTAATGTTTTATTAGCTGGTGTAATAAGTAGAAGTAGCAGAAATTCTGGGGATGACTTACCCAAAACTTGCGTTGAGTAGGCCACCGATTGTTTCGCCAGTGCTAGAGCCATCAGCTATCGTCTACTTCAAAAAATCCGTATGTCATACCGCATGGCAATCTCTTCTGTCGCATAACCCAACATAGCTGCAAGAGGGCTGTCGTGTGTCAGTTACGTAACGTGAGGTCCATTTCGAGACGGGGGGAACACACATAATGGCAATAAAGTTCACCACGAACACAGCAACTGGATCGACATCGACATAATTCAATGCGACTCGGCCATTGTCAGCGGTGGATCTTGGTTGGTGGAGATATGTATACTTACTTCCAGCTGGAGCAGCAAGCAGGAGGACGTTGACCCAGGAATTGAAGAGAGTCGCTTTCAACTGTCCTATGGCGGTAAACTTGGACTTCCCGTTGACACCTTTGGCCGAGTTCGAATCCATGTCCTCATCTAGAGATTTGTCTCCAAATCCACTCGCAAAAGTCCTCCTCTTTCGAGGTCCTCCCATCTGATCTTCGTCCAGTCCGGTTTGGGCTGAAATGTTAATGGGTTCATTGCTGCGCACTGACAGCTCACGTCCCGCTTTATCGGGAGTAACCTGATCGGTCCCAGACGACTCTGGTGGGAAACTATCCGAATGCTCTGGACCCACCAAGCCGTCTGTCATATCCTTCCGCCGGCGACGCTCCGAGTCGAGGCGTACATCCCCTGCAGTGCGGATGGGGGTAAGTTTGCTCTCAAGCTGGATAGAATCCGTTCGGCGTGGCCGTTGGCGTCGAAATTTCTTGAAGGGGTTGTGAGTTGACGGCTCTCCATCCTGGTCATACCATGCCAGGTTTCTGGCTTGACGTCGATATTTATCTGCAATCCCAAGCAATGTTAATCATGATCAGGAACCTGGAATGAGGGAGTGACAAGACATACGCATTGTTCGTATGAGTTTCTCGCCCGTTTATTATCGTGGCAAGACTAGTTGATACTTATATACTACATCAAGATTAGAATGGTAATTCGCGAGTATACTAAATATAGGCTGTCGAGCCACGAGCGAGCCCGGTGACGAGAGGCGCCATGTTGGGGCACAGTTGCACAACCGCCGCAGCCAGGGAACCATCAATGCTGAGCATTGATAGGCAGCAGTATGAGAAAACGTACTAACGTGATGTTTGCCTGAGCGACGATATCATACAGAGGGGCCTGTGGCTTGAGTGATGGGTCTGAAGAAGCTCAGCCTCAGTTATGGCCACCAAGAAATCCAAGACCAGGACAAGAAGTCTTAAGTACGACAAGCCTTCTCGGCAGAACAGCGATTGTGGTTTTGGTCTTGTGGATAAAAAAAAAAAAAAAAAAAAGAGCGAATCGACCGGTTCTAAAGGCAGGTGAGAAGCAATAAAAAAAATTAAAAAGAAATAAAGAGACTCAATTAAAATGACTGGACGATAATCAAGGGGGGTCCCTCTTTCAGAGCTCCTACAGTAGTGTCAAAGAATGTCAACGAAAGCAAAACAACCCAAAAAAAAGGGTTGAAAAAAAAAGTAAAGAAAAATTAAGACAGAGAAGCCAAGACGACAAGAAAAAAAAATAAGAAAAAGAAAATTAAAGGGAATTTTCCATATGGAGAGAAAAAAAACTATGATTGATGGCCGACGTATGTTGTCCCAGACAAGCAATAACTCATTTGTACACAGCCACAATGGGGGTGCGCATTTTCGGTAGTCATGGTAGATCCTCCTCAAACCTGGCGCGTGTCCTGCACTCTTTGGTGGGAATTCTAGGGCTCTCGTGCCAATGATTGGGTAGACGTGCTCTCTGAACAGCGGTCTGAGCATATCATTCGTTTTCCAACTTTAAAAGCCATCAATTGTTCTGGCAGCTGGTGTGATACCTCGCAAGGGATGATGCCAAGTGTGGTGGTTGCATCCATACCAATTCGAACTAGTATAAGACTTGGTTAGTGGCCGCGCGATCCAGAACCCAAATTACTTGAACCACAAAGTTTTTGTGTGTTGGAATCATCAATCTTGTAATCTGAGAACTCTATGATCTCAGGCCTCACCGAAGTGCATTTGTCGCAACCAAACAACTGCCAGTCTAAAAAGAGATGAAGGATTTCCATACCTGGAACAATACATTGGGGAAATTGGATCATGCTGGTGGGTACATAGAAGTTAGCTCATCCAGGATCAAACCTCTTAAAAACTTTCAACCCCTGACTCTGACCCATTTTGGTACACTTACTGGGCACGGAAGCTTATCCTTCCTGCTGCGACTGACAGAGTCCTTGCTCGGGATTGGCCAATGTGTGTGGCTGGTGACGTTCTTTGCTGCGCCACATGTCAGCCACAGTTGGGCGGTGATTGTTTGGCTGTTTATCGGGTCCCAACCATTGACGTGGGTATTTTCTTAGTCGCAGCGTTGATAGGATGTGGCTCTTGCTGTATCCGATGAAAAAATGATGAAACTTTCGCCTGCCCTTAAGGAAGCGAACTCTCCTCCTTGTACAAGGCGCTTGAGATCCATGTTGGTCATATAGAATATTTCAGATGCATAGTTTTATATGTTAAGCACTTGAACGAACATATTTGCAATCTCTTACTCTGGCTTCTTTCCACTACCATCCACTGGAGGTAACCGAGCTCTGGATAACTGCTATTAGCGACTTATATGCTTAGAAGGGATGGATTTATGATATACTCAACAGCTTCAATAGCTTTTCCGGGGTAGATCTGATCTCTTCCATCACCAACACAAATATGAAATGGCAAATATGCACTACATCATAATTGCCTTCCGCTTCATCCGGAACGTCAGTTTTGATATCCCAGTGGATGAGATCTATGTTGGGAGGGACGGCTTTGAATGGGATGTCGAAACGGTCCAGTTGCACCGATGGCGGAAGGCAGCGGCTAAAGGTCCGTGAGGACGACACTAAAGGAATACAGTCTTGAAGGTGGCAAAGTGAGTCAACACAAACCCCGTCAACATCCGCGATTTTGAGATTAGGGACCTGTAATGGGATCGACGGGTGTAGAAGGTACCCGTAAAGCTCAAGCCAGAAGTAATGAAGAAGATTAATCCTGTTTATTTCTGCAGTACTTAGTATAGTTCACGGAAGTTGTAGCGTCTCGTTCATCTACTGACTGGTTATTATTGATATAATCGTGGGCCATGATATATTCCGGTGCCGGTATAGTGATAAATACTGATAGACTGAAAAGTATAGCAGTCCTGTTTCTTTCGTTGACCTTCTCGAAGCAACCCCATTGCAATTATATATACTGATATATGAGCATTTGGACGCCACCGGAATAACATTCCTATATTCTTTCATAAGTTGAAGCCTGTATCAAGCCAATGTTAGTAGTAGCAGCTCCGAATATGCGCTATCGTGATCAAGGAACTTTTTTCTTCCATCACAACTTACGTTAAATCATACAACTATATAGTTCGTAGGCAATGTAGGTAGGTTAAATTCTCCTAGTCGACACTAGTTCAGCACCAAATGATCTTGTTTTTCGCCAAATCCTCGGGATGGGGCAAGTGACGTGGAGGCATTGCTCAAATCATATGCATATTTGGGACCCCGAGTATGAGTCAATTAGCTGCAACACCGTCTCGATGTACTGCGAATCATCTGGTATGTCCGTCCAGCAATTGGCAAGCTACGCTACCAACGATAAATTCTTCCCTGGTTCTCGTACATGAAACTGGGTTCTGGAGAGAGGATACACACTGATGTGATTGTCGGGGCAGATGGTATACCCGGCCGTGGTAGATTATTGTACGGCTTGGTATCAATGGGCCTAATGAAGGGTGCAGGTCTGTATTTAAATTTCCGCGAGGAAGTTCTAGGGTGCCGTCAGGATCCTGCAGAAGCGGGTGACATGGCCGACCGAGCTATCATTGCCTGAGAGCAAATAGAAGAAAATACTGGGCAGGTCAATCTTGCCTGATTCTTATCTTCGGACTTGGACAGGGTTTCAGCAGCATGCAGTTGAATATCCGGTTAGAAGTAAGCAAACCTATAATTTGGTTCTACTCCATGTACTACTACGATCTCTCTTCAGGCGACAAAACCAATCGCCGACTCTTTCGTTGCCCTTATACATTACCTGCCGGTATATCCAGTAGCGAAGGAAATAGCCAGGAGATACAAAACGTATTCAAGGGGTAGGATTCATAGTAAGAGTTCCGAGCTAACCACCCCGTATTCTCATAATATTCCGGGATCTTGAGCTAAACAAGCGGCCAACTCAGAGTTAGACAGCGTCCTCAAATGGAGGTTCCGCCCCTTACAAGGGCCAGACAGTTGGTGCAAGGTACGCGAGAATTAAAACGATTACTTGCGAGTCCGTAAGGTGAACTAAGCAAAATCACAGGAATCAATCACCCTCCTTGGAGATGCATGCCACCTGCCTCTCCCCTATCAGGCCCAAGGCGCAGCAAGATTCTAGATCTCCTTGGTCTTTACGAGCTCTTGCACAAGAAAGGACCCACTATTGATATTCAGGATGCGATGGGGAATCGCGTGCTTATTAACATGGCAGATGGCCCTGAGGCTGGTGCCCGGAATTCATGAAGCATTTGCAAGGCATGATTGGGATGACGACGATATTGAATTTCCTTATAATTTTGGTAATATATGTATCAGATGCAACTTATGGCACCTGACACGACGATGAAGATGCGGCGTTTTGAAGAATGGCCGGACTGAGAGAGACCATTCCGCAACTCCATCCACGAAAATATACGAATCATCACGAAGGTGAGAAATTCAATGGCTTGATAGGAGCTATGCTCATGGAATGGAAAATATAAGAATAAAAGAGATCCAGTAAGAAATAGGAATATAGAAAACGGCATGTTAAACAAACAGCAAAAGATATAAAACGTAGCTTACGTTCGCGATATACTGTTTTTTACTCCGTACATTTTTACAATATTATACATTTTCTACATATTAATCATATGATTGTAATCTAACCCTTCAGGCACTTCCAATATCTGTTGGTAATGTGTATATCTCATGTGCATGGTTGTCCTGCATATGCTGTACTCCGTGGCAGGGTATACGAAAGCAGAAGAATTGGTAGGGCTGTCGTTTGCCGCCCACATATTTGTGATGATATTTTGAAAACCATGCCTTGTTCCATGCAGGGAGGAGATTAGTAATGTTTTAGACAACGGTTTTGCATCTGAATGACGGCAGAATAGAGGAGAAGATATCAGGATGTCAAAGAGAAGGTTCCACCTCCTTGCTGAGAGGATTCAGGTATGATTCTTGACGTCACTCCAGTACTGGGTGGATTCTGTCCTTCAGGAATCACGTTACACAACGTAAATCGTGCATGCACAACAAGTTATGGAGGATTATATCCTTCTATACCCTTCTTTTAAAATGTTAATTGTTTTATTTCTCTCCCCCCTTTCGTTCAGGCTACTGATTTTCCATGTACATAGCTGTACCTGTATATTCATGGGGCCAGATTCGGACGGATATTGAGGTTCCTTGAAAACAAATGCGGACACATAATCTTTCAGACTAATTACATTCAAAGGACAAGCCCTCATTCACATCAGACAAAGCAATTATAAAATCTTTACTCCGTCTTAAGGATGCAATGCCTTATTTGGCACTGTTAGTCTTTCTTATCTAATTTTTACTCCGTAAGGGCAGTGAAAAATTTTCCCGCCACCAGTGTTTCACTCAGCTTCAATGGGTGGACCCCATTCAGGGTCATGACCCTCGACATTGGAGAGTGAGACCCTGCCATGGACCCCTCAGGTGTCCAATGGTGTGTTCCTGGTAATCACAATGTATTGTTGGTGTTATCCGTGTTACCAACCTAATTAGGTATTGTACGGAGTAGCGAACCTTCCTTTACCCCCTGCGACCGGAGAGTCAGATAGGTTACCTCTTCGAAAGGGAATCAATGCATTGACATGATATAGTATTTGACTACTGCATCGGTGTCTTGTGTTACACCAAGCAATCATCGTCTGGCTTGAACTTGTATCCTCAGGAGACTGGAAAAAGAGGCCAAGGGGCCTCGGCCCCACCGGTCAAGAATCACAAGCAATTATTGGCAGGGAACAAGACACAGAGCCAAGGTCGGGACCGAATGTAATACAACGTAAGATTGGTGATACAGGGCCCCGGGGACCACCGTGACCAATTAAGGATCAGTCTCCAGCGGCTAGTTTCAGGGCCCACTTGCACTAGTAGTTGGGTTTATCCTGGAGTTATTGCAAAGGGTCTAGTCATTGGGCAAAGTAAAAATATGTACCGAATCCCAGTGCCCCGAGTCCTCCGTTGGCGTTTATTCTTAGGAATTAGAGGCATATGCATGAGCGCAGTGGATGAATTACTACTATGTACTATGTACAGATTTGCTCCCTTTGATCCACTGGCATTCGTGCTTTGGGCATAGGAGTATGAAGAAGATGTAGTGGGATGATGACATGGCAGGGACACCAGTTGTTAGCGGTGGGTTTTTGCCCAATATTTTGATGCTGATCATTATAATTACGTCGTTGCCTGTTTATTACCACAAACAATGAACCAAACAGGCCAAACAGGGCGATTGATTCTATTCTAAGTAAGACAGGCCAGGCAGACTAACCTCAGGCTCCTCTCGGCTCCTCCCCCCCCTTTCCCACTCTCCTGTCCATTCTTCCTTTCTCGCCTCCTCGCCTCCTGCTATTTCTTGTTTCTTTATTCTTCCCTATCACTTCCTTCCCTCGTTACATACCACTTTTGATTCTTTTTTTTAATTTCCCGCAATTCCATTCCACGGCTCCGTGTGTCAGCCGTCAGTCACTCGTTGTAGTATATATACTCTTCTAAACTTTCTCAATCCACTCCCCGATTCTTTTTCCATTAATTCGACCTGATATCACTGGGTCCGCAGATCAAGTTGATCGATCCCTCGTTGTCTTCCGCTGCAGATCATTAACTGTCGTCGTTGCGGCTGGTATACGTTTTTGAACGACTGTCAATAGAATCTCGTCATGAAGGCCGCATTCGCTCTTGCCGGGGCTTCGCTCGTGGGCAGCGTCCTGGCGACCTTGCCTGCCATTGAGACGAAGGTACTTATCAAGTGTTGCGGTCATCACGGTCGCATTCATCGCTGACTTGGGAAATTCTGCTGCAGGGTAACAAATTCTTCTATTCCAACAATGGCACTGAATTGTAAGTGGAAACACCAGTGCGCTCAAAGAATCCATGAGGTAGCGAAACTAACATGATATTAGCTTCATTCGTGGTGTTGCCTATCAGCGTATGTTCCATATCGGAAAATCCTGGGTCAAGTTAATCGGGCGGGAAACTAATGTCGATTCATAGAGGAATATTCTTCCAATGGCACCAGCAGCTCCAGCACAGGCTTCGGCAACGAATCCAACGGCGACTACACCGACCCTCTGTCCGACCCCAAGAAGTGCGAGCGTGATATCCCTTACCTGAAGGAACTGCGGACCAACGTCATCCGTACCTATGCCGTTGACCCCAAGGCCGACCACACGGAGTGCATGAAGATGCTTGACGACGCTGGTATCTACCTTATCACCGATCTGTCCTCCCCCTCGGAGTCGATCATCCGTAATGACCCCAAGTGGGACGTGGACTTGTACGCTCGCTACACTAGCGTTGTCGATGCCTTCGCCAACTACACCAATGTTATTGGTTTCTTTGCCGGTAACGAGGTCGCTAACGACAAAAACAACACCGACTCTATCGCGTTCGTCAAGGCCGCCGTGCGTGACATGAAGAAGTATATCAAGGCCAAGAAGTACCGTGAATCCCTCCTCATCGGTTACGCCACCGATGATGACGCTAGCATCCGTGATGACCTGAAGAACTACCTTGTCTGCGGTGATAGCGATGCCATGATCGACATGTTTGGCTACAACATCTACGAATGGTGCGGTGATTCTTCTTTCGAGAAGTCTGGTTACAAGGAGCGCACTGAGGAATTCAAGGATTTCCCTGTCCCTGCATTCTTCTCCGAGTATGGATGCAACAACCCTAAGCCTCGCAAGTTCACCGACACCCCTGTCCTGTACGGCCCCAAGATGAACGACGTCTGGAGCGGTGGTATCGTCTACATGTACTTCCAGGAAGCCAACGACTATGGATTGGTGAAGGTCGATGGTGACAAAGTCGAGACTCGCGATGACTTCTCTAACCTCTCTGAGCAAATCCAGAAGGCCACTGCCACTGGCGTCAACAGCGCCAGCTACACTGCCCCGGCTGCTGCTACCGCATCCTGCCCCGCGGTTGGCAAGGACTGGGAAGCTACCAGTGAGCTCCCTCCTTCTCCTAACCCGGATCTGTGCTCCTGCATGGTTGAGTCTTTGTCTTGCGTCGTTAAGGATTCCGTCAAGGAAGACGACTACGAGGACCTGTTCAACTACATCTGCGCCAAGGATGGAATGTGCGGTGGAATCCAGAAGGACGGCGCCAAGGGCAAGTACGGAGCGTACAGTGTGTGCTCTCCCAAGCAGCAGCTCTCGTTTGTCATGAACCAGTGGTACGAGAAGAGCTCCAACAAAGACCAAGCATGTGACTTCAATGGTTCAGGCCGTGTCCAGAGCGCCTCCAAGAGCGATGGCCAGTGCTCCGACCTGCTGAAGCAGGCCGGTACCGCTGGTACTGGCAGTGTCACCGCTTCTCCTACTGCCGGAAGTGCTACCGCTGGCAGCACTTCTTCTTCCACCTCCACTTCTGACAGCGCTGCTGGTGCCGTGAGCCCAATGGCCGTCAAGGTTGGTGGCTGGCAGTTCGGGGCTTACATCATGACTGCCTTTGTTGCCGGTGCTGGAATGCTCCTGCTGTAAAGTAGTAAGATGTATGGGGCCCAAGAATGCTAGGAGACCGGTGAAATGTGACCGGGGGTGTTTTTTGTTGGTTGGAGTGTATTCATCCATGTGATTTTTGCAATCTTAAGACGTACATACTTTAGCCGATAGCTCAATCGTTCATTCTTTGGAATATACCTTATTATGTCCATCGCCTGTCTAATCGGTGTAACTGTATAGCCTGTACTCCTTCATACATAGGCATTGAAGTGCCAGTTGTAGATGGTTATGTCGAGCTACGTCTGAGGCCGGCTACCTCTACCGACTCGGTGCTGTACTCCGAACTTCGACAACAGCGGTGTCCCTCATCTCGGCCACACAAACGGCATGCCGACACATTGCGGAAAATAATCCGGATCTGCATATATTTATAGCTGTTAGCTGTCCAGTAATTCTGTTCTGTAGTTATTCGGACATCATTATCCATTCTTAGTTGTTCCGATTTTGTCCTAAATTTGGATCGTTCAGAGAATTTGCGTATTTAGATCAACGGTTAAGATCGAACCCTAATTCTATGGCCGGCCATGGGTGAACCCGACCTTGAATCTCAAATCCCCAAAAGTATAGACGGGGCCACGGCAGGAAAGGAAGAGAAAACTACCAAAGTGGAAAGGGGCTACGGTCTTCCCATGTGGCGAAAATGTATCATACTCTTCGTCGTTAGTTGGATGACTCTTGCAGTTACCTTCTCGAGCACATCCCTTCTTCCTGCGACCCCCGAGATCGCCGAGGAGTTCAACACCACAACCGAGACCCTCAACATCACTAATGCCGGCGTTTTGCTGGCCATGGGCTTCTCGTCGCTTATCTGGGGTCCCTTGAATAATTTGATTGGCCGAAGGCTCTCGTATAATATCGCGATCTTCATGCTCTGTGTATGTTCGGCGGCGACGGGGGCTGCTGTAGACATGAAGATGTTTACAGCGTTTCGAGTGTTGAGCGGTTTGACAGGAACCTCATTCATGGTTTCGGGACAGACCATCCTGGCGGACATTTTCGAACCGGTATTTTCTCGCTACCTTTCTTTATGCCCTTCATAATCAATTAAGTACTAATAATGGCTGTCAGGTTGTCCGTGGTACAGCCGTGGGATTCTTTATGGCTGGATCTGTCTCCGGTCCTGCAATTGGTCCGTGTATCGGAGGCCTCATCGTCACTTTCTCCAGCTGGCGCAATATCTACTGGCTCCAAGTCGGCATGACGGGATTCGGCCTGGTTCTAGCCATCATCTTCGTTCCCGAAATCAAACAAGAATCCAAAGAGGACCCCGAAGAAAAAGAGAAGAAGACTGTACTCTCCGCCCTACGCCTCTTCAACCCTCTCCGAATTGTCAGACAATGGGTCTATCCCAACGTCTTCTTCTCCGTAAGCTACCAATCCAACACTAAACCAGGCCTCATCAACTACTAACAATTACCTCCATCCAAACAAAAGGACCTCACCTGTGGCCTCCTTGCCACATTCCAATACTCCCTCCTCACATCTGCCCGCTCAATCTTCAACCCCCGCTTCCACCTCACAACAGCCCTCATCTCCGGCCTCTTCTACCTCGCCCCAGGAGCAGGCTTCCTGATCGGCAGCATCATCGGCGGCAAACTCTCCGACCGTACCGTCCGCAAGTACATCGCCCTTCGCGGCTTTCGATTACCCCAAGACCGCCTCAACTCCGGCCTCGTCTCCCTGTTTGCCGTACTACCCGTTTCGGCGCTGATCTACGGCTGGACCCTCCAGGAGGAGAAGGGCGGCATGGTCGTGCCTATTTTGGCAGCGTTTTTTGCGGGCTGGGGACTTATGGGCAGTTTTAATACATTGAATACTTATGTTGCTGGTGAGTTTTGCTTTCCTTCCTTCCTTACTTTCAATATGTCTTTTCTTTTGTGTACAAAGGGTGTTGTGTGCCTGCTAATGCGTGATATAGAGGCTCTGCCACATAAGCGCTCCGAAGTCATTGCTGGAAAGTATATCATCCAGTATATCTTTTCGGCGGGGAGTAGTGCACTTGTGGTTCCTATTATTAATGCAATTGGCGTTGGGTGGACTTTTACTATTTGTATGTTTTACCCTTTTTTTTCCCCCTCCTCTTTCTTCTTCTTCTTTTGTTTTTGGTTTCGTGTGGTTAAAAGTGTGACTGACTAACTAACTAATTGTGCAGGTGTGATCTTTTCCATCATAGGTGGTCTGTTAACAATGGCTACCTCGCGATGGGGCCTTGATATGCAACATTGGGCGGAGAGGAAGTTCCGCATTCATGATAAACCTGGGTTTTGATTCGGTTGATCTTATGATTATGGTTATGGATTTGAATATGGTTACGATAAAGCATTTTGCTTTTTTTTTAGACACTAGCGATGAGATAGATCTAAAAGTATAGAGATAAAACTTAATAGACTGACAAATTTCTTGTTTCTTTTACAACCCATGGCACGTGTACAGATTCTCATCGTTCATGAATGTATCGACTGGATGTAACAATCCCAGGTCGAAGTCCGATTGAGCCAGGAAGTCCTGCATAGTTGGTTCGAGGAACGCCATTGCAGTTGTGATTCCGCCTGCTGTTGTTGGGAAAGTTAGGTTGCCTGGGGGTATAGTGGTGTTACTACTTTGAGCATGACTATACCCCGGGTTATTGCTGATCAGATCGGCCTCTGCTGTTGTGAGTAGGGAGGGAACAGGGCCGGTCGTAGCTGGGGGTGCTGCTGGCGTTGTTTGGGGTAAAGTAGATGGAGGTATCGTCGAGCCCGAACCTGATGCGGTGGTGTTTGGTTGGCCGGCGGCAGGGTTTGATTTGGGTTTTTTTGATTTACGTAGGTCGAGACACTGCTTCACTTGTTCAAGGTTGTGGTAGAACTCTGATGCCGCTAGGTTGCCGTTCTCGCTCATGGATCGGAGCACTTCTAGACCGGATTCGAATGCCCCCAGGTCGGATGGACTGCCGATTGGGAGGAAGCTGGACATCGCGAGTACGAGCGCCGAGGAGAAGAGATAGTGTGCGTGAAAATAGCCGAAGACCGGGAGGGAGCCGTTGATCCATTTTGTCAGGATGAGGGAGTGCGAGTGGCGGGCGGCGTGGATACAGGCTTCGCCGAGCGTCAGGACAGGTTGAGAGATACTTTCGTGGTTGGTTTCGTTGAGTTTCATGAGAAGGTGGAGGAGCGTTGGTCGGGTGGTCAATATGACGCACTGTTTCTTGCTGGTTAGAAGAGGCTGATGCGAACATCCAGAACGAGTAAGGACATACCTGATTGAAAGAAAGATGTAAAGAGCTGATATGTTTCACGTAGGTTCCCGGATCGTCGTCGTTAAGTCGAAGATGTTCCGGTAGCGTTTCCACCCAGTTTTTCAACGCCTTCAGTAGTTTCTGCACCCTTTGTAGAAATGTCTCGCTATACTTTCGTCGACTGTATAACTTTGCAATGGTTTCGCCCACGATTCGGGCCAGGTTAACATTAGCTGTCAGATATTCCGTATCTGTGAATTGCTCCTCGTGCAGCTGTACCGGACTGACGTTGGATGGCATGTCCAAGTGGATGTCATCGTCGGGGATCTGCGAAGGATGCCCCATTTTAGATCCCCACATGCGATCAAAGATGTATATCGTCCACCATATCCGGATACGGTGTTGACGCTCCACGGGGTCGATTAGCTGCGATTCAGGAATATTGTGGTTCAACCCAATCGACAGCCCCAGCCGCAAGGCGGTTCCGATCAACACCAAGGCCGAATGACGTCGGTTAAGGTAGTAAGAGAACAGGGACTGATTTCTTAGCCGAGTTCGCACTTGCAGGAAAAGGGTGCTTACCAGTAGCAAGAGAGTCTCTAGGTGCGTGATGCTTGTTCTTTCAGGTAAAACTTGCCCCAAGCTCAAGGCGCGCGCAAAATATGAAGTCCCTGGCACTCTAGACCCAGATGAGGGTTCAGCTCTCATCGAGTAAGCTTCTCCGAACGCGAAAAGAGCAAAGAACTTGCATTGATTGACAGTGCAATCAAAGTCACCTGTTCGATATATCTCCTCGAGCTTCTCCAACGTTGACTTGCGAAGAACTAGATGATATATCGAGCCAACCTGACGTAATGCTATCTTTACCAGCAACCGAGCCTGCTGAAAACTGGGCCATTGAACAGTGGTAGCATTGGCCTCCGCGATCTGCTCTTCCTTGACATACTGTGTCCGAGGGATATGAGGTAAGGCATTGTTTCCCGTCAGAAACCGGCGAAAGCGAGTAGCAAACGCTGTACAGGCCGCCTCCCCTACGAAAAGTGGAGGCGCAGATGGATCATAGCGATGAAACCATGCACGGTCGCCGATCAAGGGATTGCGCACACTGGTATTGCTCTCATCCGGCGCGTCTGCTGGTGGCACCGGCTCTGGCTCGGCATCATAGTCTGCTTCGGTCGCGTTGGCCGAGGAAGCCGACTGTTCTTTCAAGCGTTGATTTTCCGCTTGAAGAAAATTCAAATAGCTTGGCATGTAAGCTCTAATGCCCAATGATGTCGTGTCATCTCCAAGGTGCCAGCTGGTGAGTCATACCTCTCGCTCACTTTGACCTGTCGATCCCTTGGTGTGTACTGGCATTTGTCCGCACACCCAACCTGCCGACATTTGGAGCACGGCTGGTCTCCAGAGCACTTGATTTTATGGTCATGACAGCGTTGACAACTGCAGTTGAATTAAGGTAAGATTAGTTTCGATCGCCAGTTGAACCAAAATTCAGGGTAGCGGGTCACGTACGCAACAATCTTCCTTCGTTTGGACGGGCTACTACTGGCCGGATCGGTGGATCTGCTCTGTCTTCTGCGGTTCATCGCATGGAATTAGCTGTAATGAATTGAAGGATAAGCACTGACCCTAACCTATCTATCCACTTGAGCTGTTGGCAAAAGACGTTGGTCGGAGTTTACTATTTTCGGGTGCATCGACCGTCGGTTGTCGGCATTCTTTTCCTTTCGCCGAACGTAGTCTCGGTCCACTCCGGAGCCTTCAAACCCTACCCTGCCAATTATTACGCTCAATTAATGTCTGTTGTATGCACATTAATTTACACATATACTGTCGCCGGAAATCATTTACAATTCAATCAAATCAGTGCTTCAACCCCGGTTTCTCAATCCCAAATTCAAACAGTTAAATGATCACACAAACTGCTGCCCGCTAGAAGGAATTCCAGGCGCCCACGGCGCCCATATCGAGCCCTTCAATGAACAAGTCAGTCCACGGTAAATCTACCCTAACATCAGGTAAATGCGAAGACATGCCCACAGGGTCTCTGAATATCGCATCTTGATCCCGCGCGGAACATATGTTCGTCTGCAACCCAAACCACGATTGGAACTCATCGTCCACGGTAGAGATTGGTTGCTCAGTGTCGTCGAATAGAGTTAATATTGCGGTCCCCAGTCGCTCGATGATGGAAGAACACTTCTCTCCTACTGCACGGCCGTTTGAGATGCCGCGAAAGAGGGTCAGAAAGGTGGAGATGTTCGTACTGATCACAGGTTTCGTCAGATCCTGCCGAAGAGCCGGTGATGCTCGAAGGGCATAGAGCATGGTCAACGCAGCCAAGAAAAGAGAGTGAATCGCCACAAACGTGTACTTTATCTTGTTCCGCGCATAAAGTGAGCTATAGGAGCTGATGAGGCCAATGGCTGCTTCGGTGCAGATGCGGAGGTCATCCGCTGAGAGAATTGGCGCGGTGCGAGATGGACGATATAAGGACATGATTGCATGATTGAAAGCAATATAGAACCATTCAAGAGATTGGAAAGTGGAGTGGGTATGAGGGTATCTTGGGGCAGTGACGAGCCACATGTTCAATTCAGAATAATAATATGATCGCAGGGCGTCTACCCCATCGCGCGCCGATGAGCTACGTACGGCGGGATGAAAGGCCTTATAGATCTCGGCATTCATTCTGCGTAGTTTTATGATGTGAATAAATGTTGAGGTGTCTGTAACCTTGGGAATTGTCACGGATTCTGGATTGGGAGGCTCAACTGCATCACGTAACTGATCATCGGATAACTGGAGCGGCAAAGGGGTAGATATATCTGTGTCTTGAATGCCCAGCGGTCGCCCCATATTGACCGCAATGCTGCAATCCATGACATACGCGCACCAAAACACTCGCTTGGACATCTCCGTGCGGAACAATTCTAGACCCACAAGACTCTCGCGGCGATGCAAATCGATCCCAGTTGCCAAACGGAGGGCAAGTCCGGATGTGTACCATAAATTCACTGCCTGTGGTTCATTGTGGCCATACATGCAAAGAAGCAACAGGCATTGCGCGCATTCAAAATCATCGATGCGCATAACGTAATGTAACTCCTGCACAGCCCGACCAAAGAATTCCCGATGGATCAATCGGTTTTCTTGCTCGACCCAAGACTTCTCCGTCGCCGCAATCGCCAAGACCATATATACAAAGAAATTCGATATTGGATCGACCCCAATATTAGTCATGAAAGGGGCAAGATATTTGGTTTCAAATGTTGGCCGATGGAGTACTGGGAGGTAAGGCCAGCGGCGCTCAAAGAAGATATTCACAAGCTCTACATAGGCGACATCATTGAGAAGACTCGAAGGAACACGCGATTCTCCTGGCACTGAATCATCCCCCCAAAGGTTCCAGGCGCAACTCAATGTGCTCATATTCATGCCTTTAATATTAATACTCTTGGAGAAGGTTGGTCGGAGAATGCGGCCAGAGTAAGAACAATTGGCGTTACGCTGTAGGTCTAGACCCTGAGGCACAACAGGTTCAGAGGTCTCTATGGTATCGTGGTAATCTGATGAAGAATTGGCCAACGTGAGGCCATCCAAGGCTTGAGGGTTGGCACCATCATGCAGATGGTCCTTATCCTTCTGTGCTAGCAGCTCCTCGTGCTGTTGAGCTAGAGCTCCATAGCGACGCTCCAAGGATGCTAACTGTTCACGAAGTGACTGACATCTACGGTCGGCATCGCTTTGTCGGATCAATAGTCTTTCTGAAGGTACGCAAGTCGCACCGGCCTCCGCGCACGGCCCGCATGTTGGAGTTTTACCATCACACTGGGGGTACGGTCATCAGCCAAACTTGAGAGATGCGGTCCAGCAAGGCGAAAGAAAGGCTTACTTTTTGTTTTCGCCGTCGACAGCGCTCACAGGCGGCAGCGCTCCGAGTGAGTCCACGACGATGTCGCCGAGGATTTGGGCTGGAAAATGGAGTTTCCATAGATCGTCGAGAGTTCATCTTTCTCTCCTGAGAGCTATCACTTTATTGGGCATATTTTCGGTGCTCAGCGCTTTCTCCACATTCTGTGCTTGAGAGAAAATGCAATGGAGCTAATCGACCGTTTACATTTGGATCCATGGCACGTGATCATGATGGGCCAATCACGTTTTGAACATTTTACTATCACCCACATAAGAATATGAGAATACTTAATCATTGGACAACACTCATGCTGCAGGTGCCAATACATATGCAACTGGACTCTTAGGATGTAAATCAAGGATGTTTTCGCTTGTCTATATGTTGTCTAAATATCCAGTAGACTCATGCATTTCAGTATGTTTACAACGACTCATCCTTCCAAAATATGCGTCCTTCAAAGAGGCGACGGGCTGTCCGGAAAACGGTAGCAGCCGAAAGTGCTCCATTATGATCAAAATCTGCTCCAACCAGTATATTGCCACTGGCATGTCCGATGCTGATACCCGCCTTATCCACGGGTTGTTTGCTAGCCACATCTGCCACGGTACTCCCCTGGACTCGAGCGGCAGACGCCAGAGCCAGAGCCACTGTGATAGGGACCGCCTTATGAGGTTGCCCGACGGAGATTGACCGGGCGAGAACATCCACGTCACTAGCAGTCTGTTTCTGTTGGATCGCTCGCCCATTTTCGGGCGGGGTTGACACTAGACAGATTTTGGTACGCTCCCAGGAACAGTCTCTGGTGTTGATGCTAGGCCCACCTTCACTCCTGCTTGACGACGGATTGAATCCAGACGTACTAGTAAGTCTGGATGCGCTTCTATTTCGTCAGGGGTCAGAGTACCATCCACGCCGAGGTCACTGGCCCGGGCAAAGGTACAAGGGTTGGCAACATCAATGCATGTTGCTGCTACCCCATCGAATGTACCAACTACATTCCCCGTTGGAAGTAGTTTCCCGGTTCGAGACCCAGCTGGGCTCAAGAAATCGAGTTTAATGCGTGCTGCTGTGCTTGCAACGCCATCGATGGAGAACGTAACGGTGAGGAGTATCAGAGCTGAGACCGAGATTGGTATTGCGGTTTGTCGTACTGTAAGCACTGTAGCACATACGTACTGAACACTATCATATTGTCTGGTAGTCCTTTAGAGTACATTGAGACAAACCTGTCAAGTATGGAACTTGGGACCTATCTGGCCCCTTTGTCCTCTTGCAATATTGTTGATCGTTATTCTTTGACCAGGGATAACATGTTATTAATATTATCCGTTTGGAAAACGCTTGAGGCGGCTTCACCATCAACAACTGGAAAAGTCGCACGAATGACTTTGCCCGTGTTAGTGTTATGGATCCGTACTGATGCATCAGACGCGTCGGAAGACACCTGAACAAGCTTAGAATCAACGGCAAAGGGACCAGCTGCACTGATCATGTTCCCACAATTGCTTGAGTAATCAACATCTGGTTCCTTGACTCCCAGGGAAACGAAAGTGTAGTCGACGTCAGCTTCTGGATGTTGTGACTTGCCGACGATGCAAATTTTGGAGAGACTAGAGATACCTCCACCAAGCCCATCAAGCTGGCGACCGTAAGGGTCGGGACCGCCAATCACATCCAGAAAAATAGGATCCCAAGACTTTACATCACGAGGTAGATCTTCCTGTCGGAAGAAGACCGCCCTCGAGGTGCCTCCTCGATAGTAAGCTGCAGGAAGAGCGCGCTGTTTCTTCATTCGTAATTGCTCAGTTTGTTGCTGGCATAGATTATGAGAATGAGAAATCCATCGTCTGGCAGAAAACCCTGAGATAGACAGATGCCCTGAGAGACGCTTTGGAAAGGGTGTTGCGCGTGATAGCATCCCGGTCAGGATAGTGTCAAGGTGCGGAAAGAAGAAATGACAAATACAATCTAACAAGGCATGGAGTATTCAATGAGACTCTCTTCAATGCCTTTGTCGGTCAGAATTGAAGTTTCATATAAGATGACCTTTGGTCGGCCGTGGATGTCGGTCGAGCTTCGGATAGATCCGATACAGAGTCAGATGATCTCAACCCTATATGGAAGTTGAACCATTTTTTGCCCTATAGAGTAGATCCCATTGAGACGGACCATCTGCAAGATAGATTATGATTACAGGGGATATATCAAGGCTATTATTGGACATGATAGGAGCCAAGCATTGCTACCAACATTGGGGCCATGCCAGTATTCCCCTCGCATTTCAATGTCTCTGCGTAGTTACTCAGTCCAAGCTTTGCTTGATTATATACGGCCAATACCAGATTCATCTACAGCTAACCTTTCTCTTCGGATGGTTCCGTTTCCCCAAGTTGCAGCAGAATCTGGGGAATTTGACATCTAGGGCTATACTACGTTGCGGGGTCTCGGCACTTCATATCAGTAACATAAAGGTGCAATCACTCTCAGCCTGATGCCTTGCTCCGCAACACCAAGTACGTGTGAGATCCTGGGCTGATAGTTTGCCCTTACTTCTTTGTCCTCGTGTACGACAAACATCTACAACAATGACTCGTTCTACTACCTCGCTTGTGAAGTATATTCATGCTATCCGTGATTCTCCACGGGAGATATATAATCATAACCTCGCTGTTGTGGTTGTCTCATTTGCCCTCTGTGGCTGTGCGAAGGGTATGTTGTCTGACTGAAGATCTCACTGATTATACTTCATCTGGTCCTGACCGCTCGTTTATTCATAGGTTGGGACGAAGGATCTGCATCTGCTATCACACAGCTCGAGTCTTTCAAGCGCATGTATGATTTGGACAACAACACAATTTCTAATATTGTCTCGTTCATCAATCTTGGGGCGGGCGTCGGTGCTTTGCTCTCCTTCTTACTGAATGACCGCATTGGTCGCAGGTGGTCGATGCGACTTTACCAGTTGGTATACATCATCGGCTCCTTGATATCTTGCTTTTCCTATGGCAATGTTGGGGTCCTCTACGCTGGCCGCCTAATTGCCGGCCTGGGAATCGGGGCATTGACTGTGGTAGGCCCTATGACAATTGCAGAGGTGGCACCCAAGGCCACAAGAGGTCCCAGGACTCTGTTATTCAATGTCTGCATGCTTTCTGGGCAGGCGTTGGGTGTTTTTACGGTGTATGGCTGCTCCAAACACATATCACCAGCGAAAAACCTTCAGTATCAAGTTCCCTGGTTTATCCAGACCTTTGCTCCGTCAATCAGTGTCATCCTCTCCTTCTTTGCCGTCGAGTCCCCTCGCTGGATCATTTTGAGCAATAAACGACAAAGCGCCCTTGCTAGCCTGCTACGTCTTCGAGGTCTACCCGCAAACCACCCTTACGTGGACACTGAATATAATGAAATGGTGCGGCAAGTAGAAGAAGAAGACACTTCTCTTGGGCCAACCAGCTCTCTGAAGATAGTCAAGGAAACGTTTTTCATTCGCAGCAATTTACGCCGCGTGCAGCTCTCCCTTGTGGCATATATTCTCGCACAGATGTCGGGGGCGAATTCAGTAACAAACTATTTACCATCGATCTTCGGAATGGTAGGTATCAAAGGATCTGGAGCCAAAGTCTACACTACAGGTCTATATGCAGTTACAAAGCTCATATTCTGCGTGGCTGCCTCGCTATGCTTCGTTGATGTGCTGGGTCGGCGCAAGTCTCTCATGGCCGGTATTACCATTCAGATCGTTTGCCACTCTTATTTGTCTGGATATCTGAGGTTCTTCACTAAAGAGCCTTCAACTATGCCCAAAGGAGCTTCAGATGTGGCCATTGCCTTCACATACACTCATGCCTTGGGATGGGCAATTGGACTATACACGCTGCCTTATCTCTTTGGTGCCGAGCTGTGGCCTGGCCGGATTCGCTCCTTTGGGGGTGCTCTGTCTCAATGTTTCCATTGGCTTTTCTATTTCGCCATCACAAAGGCAACACCTTCTCTACTGACTGGCCTTCACACATGGGGTGCGTTCGTATTGTTCGCCGGGTTCTGTATTGTTGCGTTCGTATACACCTTCTTCCTGGGTCCCGAGACTAGCGGTCTAAGCCTCGAGAAAATAAACAAGATCTTTGAGCGACCTCTCTACCGACTGGGTCAGCCGTTGACTCCTGAGAGACGGAATGATGAGGAGAATAATGAAGAGTAGGTCTCCAACTCGATTTAGGTTTTTTGCATATTGCTAATGTCGAATCGCAGCGAGAAGCAGAGTACCAGGTACATCGAACGTGTATAGGTTATAGCTAGTTTATAGTTGCATGTTTTAGATATGGCCAATGATTTATTTGGTGGTGTAGCTTTAGTATCCAGTGGATTGAGTTAAATACTAGACGAATTACCAGTTATGCACCCAATCCATTCTGCATTTTTTGAGTATAACGTATTCTGCTTCCATTCTCTTCTTCCTCAAATCCCACTTAACTAAATGATGATGGTTACAATTGTCCAAGATTTGGTGCGTCTCGCTTTGATTTATTATATTCTGAGTGTGAATATACCGGAAATTTGATGATAATCTTGTACTTGCTAAGAAACTTTCAAGTCTAGTATCGGTTTGCGAATTCCTTCACCATATCTCCAAGCCCAACCATGCAGATGGTAGCCCAGCCAGCAACACCGATTCGTGGCACAACACCTCGGAAGAGACCCTGGAGGCCTGAAGTGCGAAGAATCTTCTTTAGGGTAGACATCATTGTAGGACGAGCTGTTCGGCCGGGCTCCTCTTTCATTGACTGCATTTCCACTCGAAGGACCTGTTCATGTTTCTCAGCATATCACCCTCGAACAGCTTGGGATACGTGCCAATTAACCTCGAACGGCTGTTTCCAGCAACTCAGAGTACCCCCAATCGTGGAGGCTAGGATCTTCTCACCAAAGCCAAACTTCTCTTCTTTTCCTTTCCCGTTCATCCAACGAATACGTTCCTCTGCAAATCGTGCGATCCCAATCCTCGATGACCAGCCGGTGATCTGGCGTAATGCAACGGCGTTTACTCCCTTATTCACCCCTCGAATTCCCTGTTCGTGAATGATTTTGAAGAATATCTCAAAGGTCCCCGGCACCTTAGCGCCATTTACCGAAATCTTTGTCCGTGTCACTTCTACAGTCTTCATGCAAGTGGTCATTCCCATGGTCTAGTAGGCTTGTGCAACTCCGCCCCCGATTCCACCTAGGGCACCACAGACAGCGGGCGAAGCACCGAGCTTCATTTTAGCATGTTACTCAATCTCAGTAGACGTGATGATGAGTATTGCCCCTTTGGTAGAAGCTTCCAGCCAAGCCTGTGAACCAGTTCTCCTGTTAGCATGCCTAGCCAAGCCTATGGTTAGATTTCTATATCTTACCCAAGGTATCAGGCCTTGGTAAAAGGCAAGTGGTCCCCCGCGGAGCCATGTATTCTGTACTGCAGCCCTTAATGTGTCATGCCTGTTGGCAGCGAGCTAATGCGTTTAATGGGGTGTTAATGATTTGGCTCTAGTTTGTGCCTCCGCAAATACTAAACGTAACCCACTATATCAGAGGCAACTCACATGTGTTTTCAGAACCTCCATCGGTTGACCAAGAGTTGTAACTATAATCGCTGTTAGAACACCAACTTGATAATATATTAAACCGATATCACTTGCCCTGAAAGATATTCATCAAGGCTCCAACCCCTAAGTTTCGGAGAGGAATCTTTCTCTTTCTCTCGCCTGCCTCTTCTAAAGGAAGAGCAACATGGCCCTTTGGTAATGAACTTTGCACATCCATTGTCCGCTTGGTATGTTGTGGAGACACAATGACTGACGTCCAAGTAATCTGGTCAAACGCAAACCCGATCACAGCTGAGAAGAAACCTTGTACATATGACCATCTGTCTGTTTCGAATTGAGCTATTTTCGGTTTAAATCGCTCTTCTACTTGCAATTGGACAGACTTATAGACAAATTAAGATTATACCAGCGTTGCTATTTCCGTATCTCAATGTGTTGGAGAGAAGAGAAAAGGATCGGAAGCATCCGATATGAGCAATTCTTCCCGCAATTTTCGGGAACTGCGACCGGTCTGGAGAAGTGGACCATGTGCGCCCAAGGTATATGTTACTATGAATGATGCTGCATATTTGCTCGGTGTTTATGTTGATTCTTGACTCTTGTATACCTTGACCAGCATTCAATGCAGACGCTGCCTCGGGCCAGTAGATCAGTCAAGATGTATCAGATTACCCGAAGCACAATGGGCACCGTATCCTCCATAGTACAGACGAAACATCCGACGCACAGCTTTAAACCTGGGAAAGACTTCCAGACAAAGTAAGCAGTCTTAAGGAATATCGAAGGAAATAAGGAACAGGATCTTAGAACACCTCTCTTACCAGTGGGCGCTTTCGATACTCATGTCCACGTCTTCGATGCCAGTCTGGGTCCATATGCCCCGGGTCGAGCATACACACCGGAAGATGCTCCTTTATCAAGGCTAGTTGCTTTCAATGAACATCTAACACAAGACGCTCAAGTGGGGAATCTGGTCCTCGTGCAGCCATCACCTTACAAGACCGATTGCACAGTATTGCTACAATGCTTACGAGACTTACAAAGCCGCAATATCAATGCGCGTGCTATTGTGGTAATTGATCTGGATAGTGTGACTGACCACACCTTGGAGGAGATGCATCAGCTCGGTGCTCGAGGAATACGCTTGAATTTCCAAGCGGACGGCCGTGAAGTCGACCTAAGCTGGCGGATATGCTACACAAAACTACCCGACGCATTCAACACCTTCCGGGCTGGATGGTTCAGCTTTATGTTCCGGTCTGGGTATGGGATGGTAGGTTTTTATTGCTAGTGGATTGTATTTGAGCCTATTTGTTAATGGCCGTACCTAGCTCTATATGATTCTATCCTCGATTTGCCGGTCCCCGTCATCGCAGACCACGTGGGAGGAGCACTGGGCCGGTCGAAGTTGTCGCCGGAATTCCAAGAATTACCCTTATCGCAGCCTGGCTTTTCATCTCTTACCTCCCTAGCGAAGCATGGGCGTGTGATAGTCAAGATATCCGGCTTGTATCGTTGTTCCAGGGACTCTGCATCTACTTAAAGTGATATGAAACCCATTATCGAGTCACTGGCGCATGATGTGCCGGATCAGTTGGTCAGGGGTAGTGACTGGCCACATACGGGAGACGGTGCGGCTCGCTTAAAGAATCCGGATATCAATGTAAAAGAAGGGTTTCGTTCAATTGATAATCTTGGGATTCTGCGAAGTTTGAGAGACTGGGTGGGTAGTGAACAGGCCTGGGAAAAGTTGATGAGGGATAATCCAGCTCGGTTCTATAGGTGAAATGCCTATTAGTGATATAATGACCTGTTGTATTCTTCTTGTATCCAAGATGTTACTAATAACTTATTATACGAAATAATATCATTCTTTTAGGTACTACCAGGTACAAATGATACTGCAATAGTGAACGTGAGCAAAGAATAGGACTATTCCATTGTGTATAAACCCACTCTCATATCATTAGGAAGAAGTTCATAGTACACTGGTTAAGTATAGTCGGGCCTTGAATCCGCATACTTCTCCTTGTAGACCGAAGGCTGGCTTCCGCCGGGGTTTGCCTGGTGCCTGTTAGCTCTTAGAGCTAAGCCATGGATAGGGAATCCATACCAAGTAGAGGAGTCGATTGCCGGGAAGATAATAGAGCAAACCTTCCCTTTCTCGTTTATTTTGATGAATGTGGATCCGGGTAATTGTTCTTAGGTGTGGCGTGGGGGGAACTTTTGGGACTCTATACTCGCGACGGATGCATCCGAGAATGATGGCGACTGCGAACTTACTAACGAGAGCTCGACAATAACTAAATACATTGAAATATAACCATAGTTAGATTCGCGAGATCTTCTCTATGCTCTGTGGGGTAACTTGAGGCTCCCTCTTTCTTGAAAGAATGGCGAACGAGATGGTCTCTTTAGCAATGCGACCCAGGATTTCCTCACAACATAGCCCGAGGCATTGGCTGAGGTCAAGGTCGCAGATTCATAGGTGGTTTGCCTCAGAAGCTTCACCTAGTACAGCATCTTTAAGTCGATTTGAGTGATATCGGCATGTTGACTTGCAGAAGTTTACGCGCAAAGTCAACGAGATCCGCCGTCGGTAGGTGCTATTCTTCCAAATTGTGTCCGCTCAAATCAGTGCCCGAGATTCGAATGCACATTAATCACAGCTCATTATAGTTTGGATCGACCGTTGACCTACGCTGGAAAGGTTCTCTATGCCCATCTGGATGACGCCTCAAACGATGAGAATATAGTATGGGGGAAAACACAGCTGAAATTGCGACCTTTACGAATCGCCTGCCAAGATGCTACTGCTCAAATGGCTCTCATCCAGTTCATGTCTGCAGGACTTAAATCTACTGCGGTTCCAACAACGGTACATTGTGACCATCTGATTGTTAGTCGGGATGGCGAGACCGAGGATCTTCCCCGGGCTCTCGAGGCTCACCAAGAGGTGTACAACTTCATAGAAAGTACCTGTCAAAGATATAATATGGGCTTCTGGAAGCCTGGTGCTGGAATCATTTATCAGATTGTGCTCGAAAATTATGCTTTCCCCGGTGGTATGATGGTTGAAACTGATTCTCATACCCCAAATGCTGGAGGTATGGGTATGATTGTGATTGGAGTTGGTGGTGCCGATGCAGTGGACGTCATGGCTGGTCTACCGTTGGAGCTAACAGCACCTCGTGTTCTCGGCGTTAGATTGACCGGAGAACTTACTAAATGGGCGTCTCCCAAAGATGTAATCAATAAGCTAGCCAGCCTTATATCTGTCAAGGGAGGGACCGGATCCATTGTCGAATACTTTGGGCCAGGCACAAAGGGACTCTCGGCGACTGGAATAGCCACAATTTGTAATATGGGGGCTGAGACTGGTGCTACCACGTCCATCTTCCCTTACTCTCCTCAGATGGCAGCATATCTTCGTCCAAACCACAGGCCGGACATGGCTCAAGCGGTCGAGTCGGTCTCCCATGAGTTGCGCGCTGGCCATGGGGCAGAGTACGATCGCGTCATTGAGATTGACTTGTCAACCTTGGAACCGCAGATCAATGGACCCTTCACCCCAGATCTTGCTACTCCACTGTCCAAATTTCAGTCGGCTGTGAAGGCGAATGAGTGGCCAAAGCTCACGGCTGGTCTGATCGGATCCTGTACCAACTCCTCATTCGAAGATATGACACGCGCCGCTAGTGTTGCTCAACAAGCATTGGATGCTGGCCTCAAACCAAAAGTGCCTCTACTGGTGTCTCTCGGCAGCTTGCAGACTCGGCGAACACTCGAAAACGCTGGGGTTGTTGATGTCCTCGAAGCAGTTGGGGCAACGATGCTGACCAACGCCTGTGGTCCTTGCTGTGGCTCCTGGGACCGTACTGACATGCCAAAAGTAAGTATATCTTGCCCTGATTACGCTCCGTATACTGAGATGATCACCTCCTAACAAGCGCTCAAAGGGGACGCCCAACTTCATCATCACTTCATACAATCGTAACTTTTCCGGTCGTTTAGATTCTAACCCAGCAACCCACGTATTCCTTTCCTCTCCCGAAGTTGTCATGGGCAAGATATTCTCCGATAATCTTTCTTTAAATCCTAATGTAGACAGTCTGACAACTCCTTCCGGGGAGGAATTTCGCTTTACTCACCCTGTTGGTCAGTCACTCCCCAGTCGGGGATATGAAGATTCAGATCCTGCATACCTAGCCCCTCCTATAGGTGACCGCAGTCATATACAAGTTCAGATTTCTCCCTCCTCTCAACGTCTGCAGAAGCTCGCCCCATTCAAACCTTGGTCCGGGAATGATTTTGAGGATTGTCTCATTCTCATCAAAACCAAGGGCAAGTGCACCACCGACCACATCACCCCTGTCGGCCCTTGGTTCCGTTTTCGGGGCCACCTCGAGAACATCGCCAACAACACCTTGATCGGGGCAGTCAACGCGGACACCGAGCAGGTCAATCAGATCCGCAATCGCTTGACAAGTGAAGACGGCGGCGTGCCCGACACGGCCCGGGACTACCAAGCCAAAGGTCGCCCTTGGGTGGTGATTGCCGACCATAACTACGGGGAGGGATCTTCCCGTGAACACGCCGCTCTCCAGCCTCGGTACCTTGGAGGCGTTGCTATCATCGCTAAGAGCTTTGCACGTATTCATGAGGCCAATCTGAAGAAGCAAGGCATGTTGCCACTGACGTTCGCCGATGAAGCGGACTATGATCGCATTTGCTCTTCGGATCTTGTCAGTATTAAGGGTCTGGCCGCCCTGGCTCCTGGTCAACCGCTCACAGTGTTGGTAACTCCCACAGAATCATCTAAGAGAATCATGGCAGGTGGAGGTTTCTCATTCGTTTACCCAGGAGCAGACTGAGTACTTTAAGGCTGGAAGTGCACTTAATCTGATGTCCAAGCACCTTTCCTAGCCTATCGTTTGGGAGAAGGCTTTCACTTGTGTACCATAAACAATAAACACTCAGGGATCCGGAGACTTTATTCCGACTGTGGGGAAATTTGTTTCAGAGTTGGCAGATCCTCCCCACATTGACGTAAGAGTTAGGTTTAAATCTATAGTTCCCCTTTCTATAGATGCATTCTAGCCCTACGGAGTATAACTCTTAAGCTTTCCAGGTGGCTCGAAATTAGACTTAATGGCGAACCCACAGACAACGATCGAGTGCAAATGCTAGTATTGGGACAACAGCATCGGCAGCTTTACGTTGACCAGCTGAAACTCCTCCCTGTTGTCCTAACTAATCCTCGTACTATGCGCTTCCGCTCATCGCCCTTTCCCGCAAGCTTTAGAATCCTTGCAGCATATTGTTTCGGGGATGTTCCCTCCTGGTACCCGTTCGGCTTCTTTTGGAGCGCCTGTTATTGTCATGGAGTATCCAAGGAATGAAACTCTCCTTCCGAATGAACATTTCTGTGATCGCTTTATCCAGCTGTGTGAGGCCTACTAGTGTCGGACAGCAGATAGATGTGAGAACACCACCTGAATCTTAGGCGTGTCGATTTGTACGCGGTATGCTGATTGAGATATCCTCGCACAAAGAATGATTCCGCTGAGATGGTCTAGCTCAACTTATTTCTGGCGCAATTATATGCCAATCCAAAGGATTCTTGCAGTAGGTTCGAAACCTAGTAATCCATGCGATCTATCCATGATATCATCTATTCCACGTCTGCCGCCCCAGAAATTCGACTACCAAAGGAATTCTACGACAGCAGCGTCATTGGGATGGTTGACAAGATCGCTTAAGAAGAAAGGTATGGTGCGAAATTCTAAAATAGCGAAACGCGACGGGTTTGAATCGGACCTCTCTTGGGGGACGTTACCGAGAGCCTTGTGGCTTGAGGCAGAGAGATCGGCAACAATGGAGACTTTAGAACAAAAGCTCTTCTTTGATGGCACTCATTATTCTGCCCTTGGAGCCATTATGGCATCTCTGGGGTCATGAGAAAATGACTACCATATGGACCTGCCCTTGCTGTTGAGATTCCGGGAGGATAGGAAGGGTGAAACCCAGATTCCAGGGCATGCACATCAGCAGGATAATAGAAACTTTTTACCCTCCTCTAGTTTGTCGAACTCAAACTCCATTGCTGGAGCCGAGCAGAAAGCTCGTTAGAGCAATCATTATGTTCGACTCCGGCATTATGGCTATTCGCTGGTGGGCCGGGATTGGAATGGAAATGACAGCTTTGCGCTTTAGTGAGCGTACCTACTTTTGATCATTTCTAGTTCACACTGACGTGTGATCAATCTACGGAGTATAGTCTGGGTCCAAAGAGGTTGTGGACCGTCTCACGCCGGAAAACTGGGGACAAGCATGTATGGAGAACCTGCATGGGCCGTGCTTCCCTCGAGAGGTGGAACCGGCTAGACATTAAATCCTTCCATGTTGTTAGGCTAGCCCCATTGGGAAAGATAGAGATTTCTCCAGCTCGTGTTTGAATATCATGCTTTTCTTCAATATGCACACAATCAAATATGTATTCCAATCATGATGAATTGAAGATCAATTCATATTGCAGATGAGGGCCGGAAAAAGGGATCATCCGGTACGTACTCCGAACATAGACATGACTGCTAGCGGTACCTCACGGGTGACTCGTCTCGGAAATTTAATCCGCTGATCTTCAATCTGGACAGCACAACGGATTGATGATGCGAGTTTGTGTCATGTTCAAATTGCCAGTCACCGTTCCACCAGTCCTATCTGCTTTCGAGAGCGCCTCGATATATTACGATTGGTTTGCATATTACACGACATGCAGGTCCAATATTCACATTGTTCAACAATCGAAATTGAGTACTCTGTCGAGCTCCGGATGAGGATGACAGAGAGAGGTTATAGGGTATTTCGTAAGCTGCCAGCGACCGACGACGTACACCACTATCATCAATTGTTTAGGGAGCTTCTGGTGGACGACCGACGGACGAGACTCTCTTGTAGCAAGATAGGTAGATAATTCCAAACCTGGACTTCTCCCGGATACTCGTTGATAGAGCGCTGATGGACAGGGGCTGGCAAGTAGGACATGGAGGAAATCTGGGAGTGAACATGGTTAATGCAGATTAGTTCAATCAAATACCAGCCTGACGTATTCGCTTTAGTCCCCTTCCTTTCTCGCATTCGACTCCATTCCGTCGCACAAAACCAGGCTGTTTGTTCAGAGATGTGAGGCACGGGTTTCACACGCTCGCTGGCTGCCCTGCAAGGCTGAGGAAAGCATTGCTCGTCGAGTAACCTTCTGCGTCCAGCAACCCGGAAAGATGAGCAAGGCGGGCACTTTATTTGCGTGCAGTTTGCCTCCGAGACTGCATACGGGGTCGGGGTCAAGTGTACCTGAAGGTAGTCAGAACGATAGCGACCGTAGGTACTAGTAGTAGTAGGTTAGTCGGTAAGTCGTAGGGACGGTCACCTGAGGAAAAACTATTGCTCCGCTTTTGGAGAGAAATCAATTCCAAGTTCAATAAATTGATCCAATGCCTTCGGAACATAATTCCTCGCCAATCAAAGGACTTTCCCAACGCACAACCGCTGGGGCAGCTGCTGAACAGGACCCATTTGTTCAAACATTCGGCCGAATCATAACCTAGTTCGGGTTTATAATCTTTTAAAACCCCCCTTCCTGCCATGGCAAGAGGGCTCGCCGGTGTGAATTGCTTTCACCCGCCGCTTTTCTTTCCTTCCTTTTCCATTCTCCCTCTCTCCCGTTTTCTTCACCCCCCTTTTTCGACTAATGTAGTTGGGTTGTTTCTCAAAAGCCTCAGCGCTGAGGACTAATCACTTCCTTAAACGTACAACATGCTTTCCCTATGAGACTTCCCAAGATTTGCCACGATGTTCCATGCAAGAGCGAACGAAACATCATAACATTCAGGGATGCATCGAGGACAGGTCCGGGAATGGACCCGTAAATGTTACACCGAGAGTTCGACTGTGAGACTGACATCACCCGAGCAGGACACGAGAGGACGAGTTCTGGAGGTAAGCAACAGGCAGCTATTCCACTGGTCTTCATTATAATGTTAAGTTTCACTAGCTTCAGTCCTGATTCTAGCCTGTTGATGATCGTTGCGCACATTAACAAGGCATGGCTCTGGAAACGCCTAAAAAGCATACCTCCAAGGCTCTCTGTCTTGTCCGCCTCAAGACACCTTCAGGCGTCCCTAGGTATCAACGGTTGTATGTAGATCCACAGCATAGTAGAATGACACGCAGAACTTTCCAGTGTTTGATGTTTCCTGCAACTGCTCAAATAAATGAGCTTGTGACAACTGCTGAGGAAAAGAGAATATGTCGAGTTCAAGTTGTTGATATCTCTCAGGAAGTCATTTCTCCGGTAATGACCCCTTCTTGGACTGCTGATGACCTCTGATAGACAGATGATCACTTTACGCCTAATCAGATCTCTGGGCTATCATCTTGATGGACACACACTAAAAGAGCCATCCTGAAGATGTGTCTCGAAAACTATTCATTCTTTGAGAAGAAAACACGAGAATCGGACACCGACCTACAAGGCCTAGCTAAAGGAAGTTCCACCGTCGGAGCTTTCCAACACTGATGCCCAAATCGCCTGAGTATTTTGGCTATTCAGCCTAACGTCGTTCTATATCCCTACTAGGCGCCTGCTTCCTTGCACTTATATCCATATTTGCTAAGCTAGTCATGCACTCGTTATGTTCCATGACCCTCGTGCGTGAGTGAATACTTTTCTCCGCCACTGGATCTATGGGAAGATGATATGGCAAGAGCGACGCACATATGCGGCAACATTGTTATGGCGTAAATCGTCCTTCGCCCTTCAATTACTTCGTTCTCGTGGGTGTTGGTGTCTCTGTTCGATGTGCAGAGAAATTCGTTGTCGGAGAGCGTGAGTTCTAAGAAAGAAACAAAATCTGTTCGCTTCTCACTCGATGCAAATGGCTTAAATCGAGCAGCGAGTGTATACCAAGGTGATATTAGGCCGATGGACTTTGACTTCACAGCGCTCAAACAAACAAACGTTCCGTGGATTAATTCCTGTGCCCTAGTTAATCGTGAGGTTTAGTGGCTGTCGAAGCTCCAATTGACGGCAGTGATGATACAGCCCTCTAGTGACACATTTGTCGCCTGAGTGTTTTCACGCTAAACGCCACACCATGATTCTAGAAGCTTCTCGAACTCTCGTGCCGTTGCACGGCCCTGCAATTGAGGGTGGCAATGATGCTTCTTGCACCCTGAGACCGATGTGAATAGGTCACTACAAGCGACATGACAGGGTGGTAGTACTAATGCACTTGTCTAAAAACCATCTCAGTTCATGATATGAACTCGGAGTCCGATGCTACTGCATCAGTGAACCAACCATGTTATAAAGGCATATGGCTCCTTCCTGCCTGAGGCTATCATGGGTATTTGGAACTTGTGCGACTATACAGCCATTGAAGTTAAGATGCAATTGTTGCCTCGGGGGGGGGGGAATCATTGGGTATAGCGAGGGCCTGCCTCCCTTGACCTCGCTGCCTTATATAATACGAGGTCCTGCCGTGAAATGTCATGGCTTCATTTTAAGGAGAACATGCTCAAGAAAGAAAGAACCAGAAAAAAAGAGAGAAGAAAGGGGGGGGAGAAAAAAAAGTATGAAGAAACACAACCACAACAGGGCCGCAGGTCGTCAATAAAGAGGGGGTAAAGAAAATTACACATAACAAAGAAGAGAAAGAAAGAAAGAAAAAGAATTCAAGGGGCAGAGACGCAAAAAAGAAAAAAACCCAACAATACCATAGCGGTGCCCAAAAATTTCCCCCTTTGCATTTTTTTTTTGATTGTTAGGTACAACCGTACCCTTTTGTCCTGAGCCTCTGTTGTTTAATACAGGGCTGGTACTCGGAAGGTATGTCCACGAGTATTGATACCTTGGTTACAAACTCGGAAGCGAGCCGACTCCCGCGCCAGTGAACACGGCAGTGAGCTCCAGCCTACCACAAGCCTTCCTGGCGCAGACTTAGGTCCCTCACTTTACCACCGCCAGTTTCATATGTATGTTTGTACGTACATTACCGTGGCTGACAGGAAACATCGCTGCTTCCCGTGTTTGTAAGCCACTTCTTAAGCCACTCTTAATGTTCAACACTTGCTCGGGCTTAGTGTGTTAACATCCAGGTTGTTCGCACTATCAGAGGGCCGGGACCAAGGGGGGTTGGCAAGATTTCCTGTGACAATGTCCGACCCCAACCGTCCTCCTCCCTTTCATTATCCGTCTTACACTTCTTCGTCTTCATCCGAGTATCCAGGAAATGAGGCGACTTTCAACGACTGGGCGGTGCCTCAGTATTCGCAGCCGTCCTATGCACCTTCCGTCAACTACGACATGGTAGCTGGTTTTGCGGAAAACCCCGCAGGTGCTTCGCCTATGTTTTCTGGTGAACGAGCTTTAAATTCCAAGGTAGCAATTCCCAGATCAGCAAACCCGAGCAACTGGACCAGCAGCGGACGGGTCAGTCGGGCATGCGAGAATTGTCGAGAACAGAAAGCCAAGTGTAGCGGGCATCGCCCGACTTGTCAGCGATGCCAAGAAGCCGGCACTCGTTGCTCGTATGGCGATCGGAAACGAGAGAAGATGGCCAAGTGGGTTGCGTGACGACTCGCGAAGATTAGTTTTTGGATTTCTGACGGTGGGTAATAGGCAACTGAGTGATCTGACAAACCAGAAGCATATTTATGAAGCCCTATTGGAAGATGTCTGCTCGAAGGTGGATTCGCAAACTGCCCAACATATCGAGCAGGTTGTAAATGAGGTAGGTCCTTCTTTTTCCCTCCGTACTCCCCGAGTTCGCTCTTTAACCAACGGTCCACAGCAACGCGCCGGCAATGACCAGGCATTTGGTCGCAAGGCCTCAGTCTCTCTATCCACTGTTAGAGGAGCTGATACTCCAGCTGATCCGGACCCTGATCCGATTTCCTCCTTAGTGGCGTTGGATTACATTAACGAAGATTTTAACCGTGATGAGAAGATACAAGCAATGGGTTTTGTAGGAGAACATTCCGAGATAACATGGCTTTACAGGTTGAGGCGAATGCTTGAGCGTTCCAGTCCGGTCACTCCCAGTCCGAAGGAAAGTTGGGATCGCCAGTCAGTTGCTTCTGTGAGCTTTTTCCTCGATGATTCGGACATCCCTGTCATAGATAATGTTGATCCCATGCAGCGGCCTTCGCAAACGCTTGCTGACCAGCTCGTGGATACTTACTTCTCCATCATCCACCCTTTCTTCCCGATTATCGGCAAGGCGATCTTCTTGAGGCAGTACAAGTCTTTCTACTCTACTCCTTTCGTGCGGCCAGGAAAAAGATGGCTGGCGATACTAAATCTAATTTTTGGTATTGCTGCGAGGTACTGTCACCAGATGCAGTCTGACGCCCGGGATACACCAGACGACGGGCCCTTATACTTTTCACGGGCATGGAAACTCAGTATGAGTGACGTGGCTCTTCTGGATCATCCGAATCTTCAACAGGTGCAAGTGGAGGGTCTAACATCGTTCTATCTCTTGTCGGTGGGACAAGTCAATAGGTACGTCTGGTCTGGTCGTAACCCAAAGCTTACGTCTAATTTTTCCGTTTATTACGCAGGTCGTGGAGAATATGTGGTACCTCGATAAGATCTGCCGTTATCATGGGGTTGAATCTACGCAACGAGAGCAGTATGGTTGTCCACACGTCTAAGGAGACTCGCTATCGCGTATGGTGGTCCATTTACATGCTAGATATCCAACTCTCTGTGATGACTGGTCGTCCGCCTCACTGCAGCAGCGACTTCTGTACTACACCCTACCCGGTGCCATTCCAGGAGGAAGAATTTCTAGATGATAACGTCGCTCAAATTATTATGGACAATGAGAGCCGTAACATCTTCATGGAGGCGCTATCCTCAAGGAACTCGACAAAATCTACCAGCGAAGTTACAACTTCAGAAGGCTTCGGGCCCGCAATGTCGTTCCAGGGTAAACAATATGGGCAAGCTGCCTACAATGCTGTGGACTCACTCACGCCGAATACCTCATTATATTTTCTTTGTCTCGTCGACCTAGGATTGATATTGCGAGAGTCTATTGACACATTATATGCTCCAGGAGCTGCTCGAAAGTCTTGGCGGGAGGTAGAAATAGCCATCTCCACACTGAACGGCAAAGTAGACACATGGCTCTCCCGGCTTCCGACAGCCTTCCACTTTACTCACGGTCACCAAGCGTTTGAGAGGCAGCGGTCATGTCTCGCCTTCCGTTTCTACAGTGCCAAGATCTTGATTACTCAGCCATGTCTTAGTCGTCTCACACGGAAGGCCCCGGGTGTTGAAATACCAGGAAATTTCTGTAATACAATGGCGGTTATGTGCGTTGATCTGGCCGGCCAAATGCTTGACCACTTACCCGATTCGCCGGAACCTTCATGGGTCTACCATGTCTCACCTTGGTGGTGTGTCCTGCACTTTCTCATGCAATCGACCGCTGTGCTTCTGACTGAGCTATTACTCCTTGCAAAGGAAGGAACTGTCCAACACAGGACGGCTTGGGAAAAAGTTTCCAAGGTGTCGCGCTGGCTAGCTGTGATGTCAACGAAAGACTTATCGTTTCAGCGGGCTCAACTCGTGTGTAGAGACCTACTTTCTCAGAATTCTTTGGAACCTGACATTAGAGTCTACGCGGACAATGACAAAAACTGACTGTTATGAAGGTCCCGAGATTTTCTACATTTAGAAAACTGGCGTACGCCTGGTTGGGGTCGCTATTGTGCCAGTGCACCCACATTAGTGTACACCGCCAGTCAACCTTGGAATTGTTGAATCGCCCCCTTTGTACCGAACACGACTACCCAACGGAGGGGGCATTAAGTGAAACCATTTCATTTGCCTTGTCGACGTAACAGGTGCCGTTCCAAACTTGAAATCCGAAAGATCTCAAGTCTTCGACAACTTGCTACGGTCCACTATGGTTGCACCTAGTGTATTGGAGCTGACTTCATGGTTCGGCAGGTGTGGATTCGTTCATGGTCTACCCATCTCGGGGGTCTTTCGACCAGATATTATATACCTTATCAATTCTCTCCATCTCAATTCTTCAGTTCTGATAATTTGTGCCGCCTTTCCCAAGTAACTTTCACTCCGGTGACAGGAGCAGACTGCCCGCCACCTCGACTCAATCTGAACTGATCAAGCAATATCAGTCATTAGATACACTGTGCTACTGTATAAGGTTATTCTTTTTCTTTTCTTTCCATTCCCCTCCCTCCCTCCCTCTCTACCTCTACTTTCCAGTTTTCTTGTTTTATTTACTTTTTTTTTTTCTCTTTTTATTTCCACTTCCCCTACCCATCGGGTATTGGTCCTTAGAGTAAGCACGATAAGGATCTACCAGTACATGAGTTAGGTGAAGTTAGAACATCTTATTATCCTCCGCTCTTGCGACTCGAAAAATCTTTTAGTAAGTGTTCGCTTGGCCTTACTAAGTAGGAAGTAAGTCACCAACAATTGACGCCACTTGACCAGGATCGTGCCTCTTGAATATGCAGAGCTCCACATCAGCTGATGACTTAAAGCAGATGTGCTTCACTAGTTAATGCCGCTCTTATTTTTCCAGGTAGACAGGGTGCTCTAGTGTGAAAAGCAGCTAGGGGGTCCCTAAGTCAAGGTCGCTGATCTCCTATCCAACCTGTGCAAAGTGGGGCTAATCTTTCCATCGATACACGCTGTCATTCGCTGGTGATTCGGCCCGTGGGAAAGGTTCCTTCTGGCCGGTACTCTCAGCGTCTTTCTTCTACTCTGTAAGTATTGATCTACCATTCCCTGACTTAACATTGGGTGACGGGCCATACCGTATGGCCCACCCTCCAAGCAAATACCAGCCGTTCGGTATCAGATCATCGGAGCCTTCTTTGCAGACACAATTACGCGACTCGTCTGGGAGAGATATTTAACATGGCAGCTGCCACTCACTTTATAAATCGGCACATATACTAGGATCTCTCATTTCAAGAATTCTTTAGTCATATTCAAGAATTAATTAGCTATCTACATCTATACCACCTTCGTGTCGAGTACGCAGGCGGCTGGGTTGCTTATCGACAGTGGGTTGGCCCGACTGTCTCAAGTCTCTCAAATGACTACGGAGAAGGGTTGGTATGGAACAAGTCTGGCACTAGCTACCGTCGATGAAGTAGATACATCGTACGTACTTACTACTTAGTATACTAAGGATACTCCGTACTACATAGAGGGTCACTGAGCGTTCCATGCGTTCAGACTGGGGTCCCAATCGGTTGGTTAACTAGCTAAAAGTTTCAGTCCCACAATGTTCTAGTAGTCTCGAGGAACTTCTCGCGAGTAGGATTGCGTGCGGATTAATATTCCACGTCAGAGACCGTATCAGTACGAAATTACTCCGTACAAGGGGCTATCTCAATGTATCGGCGGTGCCCGATCAAAATTTGGAAAGTCCCTCGATCTAATGATATGTGTGGGTTCGGTACAGATTACGCAACCTGACATCCACTAGTGCCACTGTATTGAATGGCTGTACCTTTAGGACCCAAATCCCGACACCTGTCTATTCAAACCCCGAGGCTGAGATTTTACGCCGGCCATGCCGATTATCTATCTATCTTTTGGGCTATTGCTTGCGGAGTGATTCAGTTGGGTGGGTAGGCCCATGGTTAGCTACCTAAACAAGTAGGTTGTTAGGCCCCAGTAGTCGGCGGCAGGCGTATAATCATATTTCGGTATGGGTTTAGGACGTCGATTTCATTATCCTTACTGCGCTAGGACACCCCACACATGTATGGGTGTATGTCATACGTACTAGTTTACATCCCCATAATTTGTATCTGAGGCAAGCAACAAATCAGGTTTTAGCTCTTTAATAACACGATGGACGTGCATGTGACAACCGCGGAGGAGGGGGGGTTCATAGAATGAGCAAGGAGGTGATAATTAAGTTCGAAGCAGTAGTCCGTATTTTATTGAGGTTCCACTTCTTTGGCATGCTTTTTCACAGACAATCAGGAGCCTCTTGCGTACGTTACAAGCCTAAGTAGTACATTGCACGTGACTCACTATGTAAGTTGTGAATACCAGGCCGTGGTGAAATCATGCCAGGTACAATTGTAGCACGTGATAATCCAGTTTTGACCGCCTTCCCCTTAAAGACCGTGTGGGGATTTTGTGGGTAGGGAGCTGTAACTGATAACCTCCGAGTGAATTGTTCAATCGATGCCGAGTCGCTCTTGATTACCTTTCAGGGACATCGCAGGACGTTTGATCTAACATGCGATGGTGAGAGGGGAAAATGTCTCTACGGGGACCCATGAAGCACTCGCACCTGAGGCAGGTGAGTGCTGCCAGTCTAGAGACTCTCTCTACTACTCGTTCCCTGGCACTATCTCAGACCGATGGTCTGAGTGATAAACCCTCGACTCCCGATGAGAGGACCATCCGGTTATCTTCTACTGGCTTAGATCGTCGCCAATGCTCGCTCTGGGTTCATGATGAAACCTTCTCCAAGGAGGAAATCCTGTTCAATCAGGCCGCCTTCATCGACATGGGCGTGGAAGTTGGCGATGTGATCGAGATATTGCCTGCTCGGTGTCCCGGAGATGGCACACATTCTGCTAAAACAGATCTTGGATCGAGATCTTTGCGCGATAGCCATGTTGAATCGAGCTCTACCCTTCATTCAGACTCAATGTCCAAGTTTAAGACCCCGTTGCAAAGTCGGTGCCTCTTCGTGGTTAAACCCATGCCGCAAGAGATAAAGACACGAAATCCCAAGCTAGAGCTTTCGGTCACTACGAGTATCGCCAACATATTCGGGTTTAAGAACCGGACAACCGTTCATATCTCGATTGTAGACCGTGCTCAATGCGCTGCCTCTCATGTTGATATCTCCTTCCGTGACCAGTATATGGTTAGGTCTGACATGTGGAGGCTGGTCATGTCGGAGTTAGCAGAAAGGATCGTTTACAAGGGACAGAAAATCGTATTCACTGGTAGTATCAAGGCAACTGTAAAAAATATCTTTATTCGTGGCAAAAAAGTCCTCTCCGGTTTCTTCTCACCCCAAACCATTCCAGTGTTCCGCAGCGAATCGGCGAAGTACGTCCTGTTCATCCAGATGTCAAGGGAAATGTGGGATTTCGATTCAGAAGGCACCGGAGACATCCTATTTAGCAGAGTTATCAATGGGTTCCTCCCCGAGTTGTTTAAACGGTGGGTCAATTCAGATGCAAGGCATCTAGTGACTATCGTATTATTCACACGGGTTGAGTATGATGCATCGGCCATTGCTTCTTCCACTTTTAGCTCAGAGAACCTGACGAGCATGTTCGGTCCGAACCACGTTCCCACAAGGGACTTCTATCGGGTAGTAGTCAATGACATGGCGAGTGGCCATTGGACTACTATCTTAGATGAACTAAAGAAGGATTTCAGGACCTTTCTAAGGGACGTATCGATACTCAGTGTACGCAATGAGGATACTCCAACAGTCAACGCAACTGGTGCATCCAAATCCAAGCCAGCAGCCATTGCAGGGCGGCCAAGCACCGCCCTCCGTGGGAACATACTCGAAGCTATCCATCTTGCATCTTCACATCTAGCATTCGACCATATTGACCGTGACATGGTTCATACAGGTACTTCAATTATAGTCATTACGCCCGGGAGCGGTGTTTTTGAAGTATCATACGAATCATTAGCCTCCACCACTGAAGCACTCACAAACCGTGGGATTGCCATTGACCTTGTCTGCCTTAGCCCTATGCCTCTCCACTCTGTACCTCTGTTCAAGTATCGGGAGCCAGCCCATAGGCCTACTACTGCCACATTCGGCGATATTCAGCATAGCGGTTATTCTCCTGAGATGCGCCATTCGTTTGCGAGCTTATCAAGTAAGACGCCGCTCCTTTCTCCGAAGTCAGCTCTCCTGGATTCATTCACAGGGATGAGCTCTAAATCACAGTGGCCTGGTCGGTCAAGTGAATGGAATTATGGGATTCCCCACTGGCTTGATATATCATATTGGAACCCTGAAACCTACAGAGAGTCTCGACGTATCTTGAAAAAAGACCCCAATGCGCCTATTCCATTCACGGTCACTAAGCAGTCAAAAGTTTTCGTTCCGCGGGTGCGAATGTATGAAATTCAAATGATGGGTGTGATGGAAAGTGAGCAATCAAACATATCAATCCCCTACCTCTCAGAAGGGCAGAATATGTCTAGAGCGGCCAGTTCCATCCTTGGTTCTAGCCCAAGCAGTCTTGTTCCTCCTAAGGCTACTTTCAGGCGCAATTCTCCTTTTCGACATCAGCTGAGCGACAGTCTCCGACCAGAGCCGTTCCTTCATAATATGGCAAGCTCAAAGGATGCAATGCTTGCTATATCAAAGAAGACGCCAAAGACGGTACTTTCCTGGATGGACAATTATGACGAAAATGTGTTTCAGTCTTTTAGAAAGCGACGACATCGCCGGAAGCCGTCCAGAGTTAAACGGCCTAGTGAGCCAGAAGTGAAAGCATCTAATGCGCATGAAAGGATTTCTGCTAGATCGATATCGCGTCTTAGGGAAAACGAAACTACTCGTTCAGCATCGCGACAGATTGACATCCCACTTCCAGCCCCTAAAAGCCCCGTGTCTACGAAAAGCGCTTCTCCCAAGAAACCAGCCCTAAAGAGCTCCTCCAAAGCAAAGTTGCCGCGTATATCGCGCACAATCAGCTTCGCTCTCCGCGGCCTAAGCTCTACCCCTCCCAGAGCTCAGGCGAGCACAGAAGTAAATGTTGAGCATGCCAGAGGCTTGCCGACATCAAATTCAAGGAAGTTGTCGGGTGTGCTTGCAGATAATAGAAGTGTGGATTCTTTGAGTGCGTCAGATAGTGCATCGACCGTAATCGACCTGGCCCCAGAAACACCCCAAAAGCCAATCAATAACGCAGCCATTACGCCATCAAGACCGATATCGATCAAAGTGCTTCCCAAACAACCACTACAAGATACAGAGCAGCAAGGACGTCCAGCCATCCCGGAGTCGGTCTCGACTACAACTACAGAGATCCCTCTAAGCGATGATACGCGCCTCACAGCTCAACCCAGACGGCATGGGCCTAAATTCGAGGTAACCTTGAGTACTGGATCGCGCAATGGATCCTCAAAAAGTCCACAAAGCAAGGCATTGGCTCCTTGGGTTCGCTCAATTAACCCCTGCAACACCCCAAGAGAAGTGTTACGAGACACTAGCTGGTTTGGGCGCTGGCAGCATGCCTATCCTAGGCCTCCTCATGTTGCGGTGGTAAAATGGAAAAGCTTGAAGTCCCCGGCTATTCTCCCGCTGACAACAGAAGAGTTCCCCACGCCAAGTGAACTTGCCTCGGACTATTTGCAGACACCATACCGTGTCTTCCCCAATGAAGACTCAGAGGGTATTGAGGCGCCTAAAACCAGAGGCGTGCTTCTCCGAGAAATGATTTCACTACGGCTTTCCCACGGGTTCCAGATTGTTGTCGGAAAAAATGTAGTTGAAGCCTCCGGACAATATTCCCTCCAGTCACCGAACGTATTCGACACTCATGGTTTGGAAAAGCCTGGGGCCACGGTCTTTTTGTCCAAAGGCAACTCGATTCATCGACTTATTTGTGTCGAAGGTGCGGAGATTGAAGTCACGCGATACACGCATCGAACTTCCTCGCTTTTGGCGTCTGATCAAAAAAGGAAATTCACTCTGTATTCTCCGGCAATGAGAACAATTCTAAGCCCCGAATATGTGGTTAAGGATATAAAATTAGACTCGACGTACGAGGAATACAACTGGAACTACGCTGATAATTATGTGGCCGGCCACCGAGACTACTTGCTTAATCCAGCCCAACAGCTCCACTTCTGGCGTGTTCGCTACGTCCTGATCCCGATGCGTCTGCACTTCAAATCTCGGCGCCTTCATGGTTTCAATGAAGACAACGAAGAAGAAATTCATCTGCTTGGCATTAATCAGCTCACACATATATGGCAGCGCCACAAGTATATCCCTCCGGAAGAAAAGCGGTTTGAAAGCTCCAACAAAAAGAGGGACCAGAACCCACTCAACATTATGTACCAGACACGGAATCCATCCGAGGTTATTGCGGCTGAATTAGACCGTATCATACTTGTGGATCCTGGCCTAGACTCGTCCCCTGCACAGCTACTTCCGGAGTCAGAGCTGCTCGAGCGCTCTAGTATCAGTCTATCATCCTTGGCGCAGATAATTCAGGGTGAAAAGGGAGTTAGGATGATGGATCGAAGGTGGCATTGGCGGCTGCACTACAATTGTTTCATTGGCTTCGAATTCACGACTTGGCTGCTCCAAAACTTCCGCGATGTTGACAGCCGGGAGGAGGCGGTCGAATTTGGTAACGAGTTGATGAAACACGGCCTCTTCCAACATGTGGAAAAGCGACACAACTTCCGGGATGGCAATTATTTCTACCAGATCTCTAGCGAGTATCGTGTCTCGCGACCTGAATCTCGCGGTAGCTGGTTCCCCCAAATACGACCGGATAAGTCAGTTCCTTCAACCCCGGCGGGTGAGGCCTCGAAAGGCTCCCCTATAAGTGGCCATACCCGCTCCGACAGTACCGAGGATACACAGTTGCAGACTCCAAGCACGCCGTCGAAGTTAAAAAATAAAGCCTCGATCACGTTGTCTAAGACTATGAAATACGATGTCGACCCCCGCAAACGCTCAAATCGCCCAGAGGTCATTGATCTTCATTATGATCGGCTGCATAATCCCGAGAATTGCTTCCACATAGAGCTCAGCTGGATGAATACCACTCCCAAACTCATTGAGGATACGGTCCTGTCGTGGGCTTCGACAGCCGAGAAATTTGGACTTAAACTCGTCCAAGTTCCCATTGCCGAAGCCTGCGCTATTGACAAAACACAGCCATTCCGAAAGCCATACCGCATCCAACTCAAAGTTCCTCCCCCTAAGGGCCCCATTCCACTTCAGTGCAACTCAGAGTCATTCTCCCAGCCGGTTACATTGGACCATCAGTACTTCCATAAAGCCCTCTTACGGAAGTTCGACTTCGTCCTTGACTTTGAGGCCAGGTCCTCTTATCCCGCGGATGTTGAAGTGTCATATTCCTGGGGCATGCCTGACTATCAATACCCTCAATATATTCATCGATCTGGCAGTCTTCTAGCACAGATCACTGGCGAAGGAGATTTTTTACTTCTTGCCAACCGACTTGTCAGCACACGCAGTGCTGCCAGCCGAGACATGCCGAGACATGAGCGGTTAGACCGGCCTGATCAATATCGAGCACGTGCAGGGACCTACGATCCTGTGGACCGTATCTCTCCACGCCTTTCGCCCATGGCCCGGCCAGTCCACGAGATCCATAGCCCCCTGAGTCCTCAGGGACACGCGAGCATTGATTCGGCAAATCTATACCGGGCCCCCGAGCATATTCTTACTGGGTTTTCAGACTTCTGCAATGATCCAGCTAGACTCGAGCAATTCTACAGTGAGGCGCAAGTGCGGGCGACTTCAACCAAAGTCGGCCCAGCGCCTACGACACTTACGGATGCGTCCATACCCTCTCTTGAACTACCTGCCAGTGTCGTTAGCCATCACATATCACCCCCACCTGGTCTGCCATCAAGATCCTCACAAAATATCACCGCGCCACTCTCTGAGATGAGAAATCTGTCGCGAGATGATAGCAATATGTCCAAAGGCAGTCCAAGAAGCGGCAGCCTGAGGCCACTTTCTCTAACATAGGAAGTTAGTCATATTGCATGATATACCCTGGTTCATGACACGTAGTTTCGGTCAGGAAACGCATTATGGGAATTGATGAAAAGCACTACTACTACTACTACTACTACTACCTTGAGGATTTGGAGTTGAATACATAATAGCTACGGATATGTGCAACGCATTTAGCGCCTAGACGTAATATATACTATCGTTCTATGCACTACTTATAAGAATACGATGTTATGTACTACTCCGTACATCGGCCCCAGGCTCGGGGGAAGCACGTGTACTTGCTTTGACAATATCAACTAGCAAAGGATTCGGTTTTCCACCCGCGCCGCCAAGAGAGGATGGACCAAGACTACTCCGTACAGACTACATCGTTGCTCGGCTCAATTTATTTAACCGTTCAGGCAGAATGAGGATAATTAATTCCCCCCATGCTGTTGTGCAGCTAGTAGTTTAGCGGCCCGTTATATCCCGGTATGATTGGCTCAATCAGTCTGAAGCACTATCAACCCCAAACCCCTAGACAACAAGGTCCGAATCTATTTAGGCGACGGCCAGAGCTACCCCGCCTCAATATGTCACTATCAGACGACTGAGGAGATTCAATCGGCTAAGTGGACACGTTCTTATTAAAGCTAACTGTCCCATTTCTCTCGAATGAGGGATCTAAAAGTCCTACAAACAAATACGTTAGAACGAGATCCCGCTACTAGGTCTAATACATAGAGGTGATTCTGTCTCTTTGCGCCACCAGGCTCGTCAATTGCGCATTTACTTTTGATCAGTGGGCTTTCTGGATTCAGCCGACAATTATTCAGGCCTAAACCCCCTTCAGAGCCGCAAAAATGAAGTTCACCGAGGGGATGTGGCGCCTGCGCGTAAGTATACTTGAAATTGCCTCATGACCAGTCTGATTTAACGGTTTCGCAGGAAGGCATCCGAATTGACTGGATGAACAATGTCGAGAGACTACACATCAATGATGAGAAAGTCGATTTATTATTAAATAAATTCCAGAGGCATCGTGGTGACACGCTTAATTCAGGTTGGTTTTTCCGGGTTGATTTTGGTTGAACAAAAACTAACAAAAAGTCGGAATTAGCAACCGTCACTGCAAGTGTAACGTCTCCTTTAGAAGGAATTATCGGCGTCAAACTTGTCCACTGGTAGGTTCATTCAAGTGGGATTTTTTCAAAACCAGGCGGCATTGACTCTTACATACCTCGCTTCATCGCTGACAAACAATATCCAGGGCAGGACAAGTCGATAACGGTCCCCACTATCAGTTGAGCTCATCGACTGGCCATGCAAAGATTGAGCATGAGAAGGACGTGAAGCTGAACTATGGCAGCGGCCCCTTGAACTTAGCCATCAATACAGCACCCAACGAACTGGATTTCGTGTTCTCGGGTGCTAAAGGGAAGCTCACTGGTCACTCCTGGAGATCCATCGGTTATGTTGGCGATCAAACTACAGAGAAGTCTCGTTGGGACGATGGGATCTTCTTTGAGCGTCAGGGATACATGCTTGCTGCATTAGACCTCGGGGTTGGCGAGAAACTATACGGCCTTGGAGAGAGGTTCGGTCCATTCGTCAAGAACGGACAAAGTGTCGACATTTGGAACGAAGATGGAGGCACATCATCTGAATTGACATATAAGAATATTCCATTCTACATTAGCTCAAAGGGGTATGGTATCTTTGTGAACAACCCTGGTAAAGTCAGCCTGGAGCTGCAGTCAGAGCGAACTACCCGAGTCAACATCTCGATTGCTGGTGAAGAATTGGAGTACTTTGTGGTTTATGGAAACACTCCCAAGGAAATAATTAGACGGTATACGGCTTTGACCGGGCGTCCTAGTCTGGTTCCATCTTGGAGTTACAATTTGTGGCTCACTACAAGTACGTACACTCCCTCCTATTGACCTTGGCTTCTGAATGCTAAACATCTTCATTTCAACAGGTTTCACCACAAACTACGACGAGCAAACTGTCACCGGCTTCCTCGACGGCTTCCGCGACCGAGATATCCCATTGGGTGTTTTCCATTTCGATTGCTTCTGGATGAAATCATATCAATGGTGCGATTTCGAGTTCGACTCCGAGATGTTCCCTGACGCTGGAGGCTACCTTCAGCGACTTAAGGAGCGCGATCTCCGGATCAGTGTATGGATCAACCCGTACGTTGGACAGGCATCGCCACTGTTCGAGGAGGGCAAAAAGAACGGTTACTTCATCAAGGTATGACTCTACTACGTTCACTCAAGTTAGAGAATATCGGGGATTCATACTGACAAACACAAAGCGTACCGACGGCTCAATTTGGCAATGGGACTACTGGCAAGCAGGTATGGCCGTTGTAGACTTTACGAATCCTGCCGCCTGCACATGGTTTTCGAACCACCTCAAACGCCTCATGGACATGGGCGTCGACTCGTTTAAAACCGACTTCGCCGAACGTATCCCTTACAAAAACGTCAAGTATCACGACGCATCCGATCCAACCCGCATGCACAACTACTACACCCTCCTGTTTAACAAAGTCGTCTACGAGACCATGACCGACCGTTACGGAAAATCCAACAGCCTCCTCTTTGCTCGCAGCACCAGCCCCGGAGGCCAAATCTACCCTGTGCACTGGGGCGGCGACTGCGAAAGCACCTACGAAGCCATGGCCGAATCTCTCCGCGGTGGTCTCAGTCTCATGCTCTCAGGTTACATCTTCTGGGCCTCAGACATCGGCGGCTTCGAGGGCACCCCGCCACCAGCCCTTTACAAACGCTGGGTCCAATTCGGACTCCTCTCCTCACACTCCCGTCTCCACGGATCCTCTTCCTTCCGAGTCCCCTGGATCTACGGTGAGGATTGCTCAGAAGTTCTTCGCGACTGCGTAAAACGCAAGATCCTCCTCACCCCTTACCTCCTCGCCGAAGCCCTCACAGGCCATGACCAGGGAATCCCGCTCATGAGACCCATGTTCCTCGAGTTCCCGGATGATCTCAACACCTACCCGCTTGATACACAGTACATGTTCGGCAGTAATTTGCTCGTGGCCCCCATTTTCACAGACGAGGGTACCGTCACTTTCTATGTACCTCGGACTCCTGAGGATTCTCAAGGAAAGTGGATCTCGTGGTTCGATCACAGCAAGAGCTACGAGCCGGGTCAATGGTACACGGAAACCCATGGATTCGATACTCTCCCGATTCTCGTTAGGCCGGGCTCGGTCACTCCGATTAACCCGAAATTGAAAGCGCCGCAGGATGATGCGCTGGATGGTCTCGAAGTGCTGGTTAATGGATCGCTGAAGGATGAAGTGGCGGTCCAGGTCGTTGATCCAAGCAAGACTCATGAGGTGTTGAAGACTGTGAAGGTTGCAGTGAAAGGGGATGAGGTGGTTGCCGATGATGCCGGGATGAAGGTGGTTCGGATTGAACATTAGCCTCTAAACTATAGACCTTTAGATTCTTTATTAACATGACTGGAGAATGAACTCATTTTGGCTAGGATGCCCTATCAGTGCCTCGAAGCTTTATTGTACCAGCTTTCAAGTGCAGAAGATAAAAAGTCTCTAATATCAGAGGATAGGGAGTCATCACGAAGCGCCATATAAATATATATAACGTCGAATACAAGACGTAAGGAGCCAGGCATTCGAAGAGCTCATTATCAAGGGTTTCTTCAGTAGCTATATAGAAAACAAAAATGAAGATATATACAATAGCCATGATTCGCCAGTAGTTAACCCAACTACTAGCCTGAACGTGTCCAAAAGTCAGATAGCTTGAGCAGGGACAAATGAATAAGCTGAGTCACTGCCGTGCACACCCACAGAAGAGGAAATCAACACCATTCTTCGTCCCTAGCGATTAAATCAAATGATCTGCGCCGGGCAGTGTGTTACACATTACGGTACGCCAATGTCCCAGATAAAACCGATCTACCTGGCTAACCCTCCTAAGCCGGAGGATATCACTGGTGATAAGACCGGGTTATCAGTGATTTAGGCAGAGAGTTCTATTAACAGAAAAGAGAATATATGATCTTTAGTACATTACAGACCAAACTGATTCAACAATGTGCTAGAGTTTCTATTTGTTTGTTTGGTAGACATGTATTAGGTTGAAACTTCAAGCAAAATAATCATAGAAACTAGCTAGAAGACTGTCACATCTTCACTCGTGTTAATGGTGAATCAAGAGTCGAAAATACAAGACTGGCAAAAAAAAAAAAAAAAAAAAAAAAAAAAAAAAAAAAAAAAAAAAAAAAAAAAAAAAACAAACAAACAAACACAACACATGGGTATCATGATGTTCAGAAAGCAATAATAAAGACGGCCACAGACTAACTCCTGCTCTGCTGTTGGTGAACCGGGAAGCTCCACCTATGTATGAAGTAAAGGAGAGAAAAGTCTGTGAATGTGCAGATTGCTGAAAGCAAAATACTAGCATCCATCACTATACCAGACCTAGGGATGTGAAGAAAGGTTAAAAAGTAAGGGAGAAAAAGGCTGGGCTGGAAGGAGAATAAAGTCTGAAAGAAGAGAAGAAAAAGAATTACCAAGCCTCTTCAACGTCAAGAAGCCACCTGCGCACTCCTTCCCTCAACGTGTTGTCGGGCCCAGCTAATGAACGCTTGCGTTCTCTATCTGCCATAGCAATCTCCCCGTCAACATCCTCCCGACAATGCTCAGCGGTCACACTGCGAACTACTTCTTCAAGTGCCCCCAGGACGAGCTTGCGACATTCAGTGCGAGGAACTTCAAGAGAAGGGACTTGGGCCTCATCCCGATTGACTGCGTCTGATGTGACCTTATCATCACCCTTGCGAGCCCGCGAGGGAGACGGTGCCCGAGAGTGTGCCAAGGACGATGGGCCGCTTTGAGCAAGAACACGTTCAAGTGCATCAACTAGTGTGCCGTCCAGATCCATGACCGGTTCTTCGACAAAACGCTCTTCGAATTCATTGGGGTCGTAACCTTCTATCGGAGAGATAGTAGATATTTTGCTGGAAGACGAGATAGAACCTCCCGGGACGTGACGAGGGGTACCAGGTTGAGATATGGACGGTGAATTAGGGCTTCGCCATAGGACATTGTTAATAGCTTTCCGTCTTAGGCGCAGTCGCTTAACCGTGAAAGTTCTTGCGTCAGCGATTAGCGTCGTAGCCACATCTACCCATCTTTCCGACCCATCCGCTTCGGAGGAAAAGGCATGACTTGGGGTAGGTTCAGCTTGCATTGCGCGTTTCACGTCGGCTTCCAAGCTTGAATAAGGCCGCACTGCTTGAAGCAGAAAGTCATCGTGAAAGCTCCTCAGCCAACCAGCAACATTGATATTAGGCCCGTCGTTTTCTCTAGGCGCGTAGGGGAAGCCTGAGCCACTGCTGTGTGTAGATGCCACGGCATCCACACTAGTCACTGAGGTCCGCGTCTTCTTCGGCGATGTCATGGTAGAGTCACCTGACGAAGAAAGCGAAACAAAGCCAGGCAACGGAAGGTCAACGTCGACAATTCCATCGTCGCCGCGTACGGATAATTTCAAAGAAGATTCTCTGTTATGGTCTACCGTTAATGAAAGATCCTGCACATCTTCCTCGAGATGCTGAGTATTGGAGTGAGGGATGGAAATATTGCCACTTGTGGCCACTTTAGGAGCTTCTTCGGGCAGCTCAGTCGAGACCTCTTTTACCATTTGACTTAAGGTAGGAGGACCTCGTTTCGGCAGCGGTGTATAGCCAGAGACAGAGCGCCTGCGAATCTCAGCTGGTGAAACAGCTTCGCTACTTCCGGTGGATGGCTCCTGGCGTGAGCTCCATAATCCCGAGAAGAGGCTACCCCATCGGCCAGTAGTTGAAGGTACACTACTGTTGGTGCTCAACACTGAACTTTCACTCCTTTGCAAATTCTTCAGCAGATTCTCAGATGCCAGACTATCAGTCCCTTCATGCATGGAGTGGTCCGACCTATCCCGTTCTAACCGGCTCTGTGAAGCAAAGTGCGGGACAGGGACAGTGCTACCAGGGGTTGCAGTGGATGTTGTCGCTGTGCTAGTGTTCTTGCTGCGCGCATCCTTCGCATGTATAGGGACCCCTAACGTTCTAATGGAACGTGCATCGGACCCTCTTCTAGTTGCTGCGAATTCCATTGGAGCCGCGGACTCAGCATCATCTGTCGAGCGGTGCGCGGTTTCACTTGACGACACGCTCACAGATCGCTGGTGTTGATCTCTATCAGCGAGATTCAAACGTTGCGCACGAGACCGTCTTTCGATGGCTCTGCGCAAAGACTCTTGTCGTAGGACGGGAACATTGGGCGGACTTTGTGAGACAGCACGCATTGAGGAAGATGTGCCAGGTCGAATGGGTGATGGAAGAGGCTCAAAGCGCTGCTTGGGGGGAAGGAACGCAGAGAGTAAGAATATAAGCCGACGAGCAGTCATCTTGTCGGGGGACACAATTACAGTACGGTTCGCCAGGATTGGATCAGAGTCCTGTTGCTGGGCCTTTTGCTGTATATAGTGTCGGCGTCGCCACCATTCTGGGCCTAATGCATTGAGCCACTCCGTGTGATTCCCCAAGAATGCGGTAATGAGCACCAAGAAGAAGAAACTATGGTCTTTGTCCCCAAGATTGCGCACAATCGAACGGCCTTCCTCGCGCCATACACCCCACCGACTTTGCCCTGTTACCACATATGGGGTTTGGAGAGCCGTGCTGATACGGCGGGTACTGCGAATAGCCTCCTCCCGAAGCTTTGAATTCACCGCTAAGATGTTCGCGGGCAAGTGAATTATAGTTTGATTTGTTCGTTGCATATTGGGGGGTTTAGCTGGCTTCGGGTGCATCCCAGACGACGAATCCACCTTTTTCAGGAGGAACAGGATCTCTTTCCGCGAGAGTCTTTCCAAATGCGACAAGGTACGGTTGATAACATCCCAATGATCCACTAGCAAATCAATTCTTTCGTCTAGGCTTGCCGGAGGAGAAGCAAGTGACAAACTGTCGTCTAAGAACCCAGTGCGCCAGCGGTAGTCCGAATCCAACGAGCACGACATCCCTGGCCTGGGCGAGTCAGAGCCTTGGGTGCTGAACCGAGAAACAGGACGACCGACATTACGGCCTAGAAGAGGGATTTGGATCGTGATCGCCACAGCGTACATTGGAGTTTTCTTCTCCTTGATCTTTTTGCGCTTAGCAATGTCGGGGAACGGGAAGCCAGATTCTGGGAGTGATTCTTGATACAAGGAAGCAGCAAGGTCTTGTCTGTCTGGAGAGGTTTCACCCGCCTCCGGCAGATTGACACTAAACATCCGCGTTACAAGAATGGTCACTTTCGAAGGTGGTTTTCCATCATTCCCGCGGTTCGAATTCACGAAGGCAGATGAACTCCCGGTAGTGTAGGCTCGAGTAAAAGAATTGCGGGAGGCGGGAGAGGCACTCGCAGTCCTACCAGGCTCGTCATCGGCAGAAATAATGTGCATCTTTGTGGAGGATCCTCGATAGCTGAATGCACTGCTGCCAAAGATACAGTTCAACAAACCAGCATCGTTCGAATCTGTCGAATGACGCGAATAACCAGGATCGTGAGGGCCTCCAGCAGGTGATAACGTGGAGCTGCGGCCACGGGCGCGCATGAAAGCACCAGAGGACATTGGCGGTGATCTGCGGGCTTCTGCAGCAAAGGAAAGCGGACTTGGTTCTACTGTCGACGACTGAGACAAGTAACCTCGTCGAGGTCCCCGGGTCAAAGTCGAGACTGTGCGAGCATGCCGTGCACCCGAGCTTTCAAATGCCTGAGGTTCCAGCCCAAGACCATAGGAGGCAGACTCCGAACTAGCACGAGTATCCAGCAGCACGCACGCATCCCTATCTCCCAATGCATTCTGAGCGATTATTACACGAAAGTCCTTGGTAGGATCCAAATCAACCCCTCCCCGATCGTCATAGGCACCAGCGGTAGAAGCATTCGGGGAATTGAAAGCCGTATGAAGGGGATATGCGTGTGTATTCGAGCGACGGAGGAGGCTTGCATCAGGGAATAAAAGGCCGGAGGTATGCTCTTCTTCGGTGACGGACTCGAGCTGATGGGGATTTTTAGCAGAATAGGCCGCCGGATTCAATGTGGAAGCTGCAGTACTTAGTAACCGGCCCAGCATGGTGACAGGCAAGGATCCGTGTGCAGGGAAAGAAACAAAGAAGTCAATCAAAGGGCAAGAGGGGCCGTCCCCGCTAAGCACAATGTTGTTGGCAATGATGAAAATAGACAACAGGCAACCAACAGCCAGACAGCTAAACTATCTTGGAACTGCAGTTCCCCATGATTCAATCACACCAGTAAGCAATCATGATCAAATGAACAGATCGACAACAGTGCAATGTTTGAACAGAAGACTAGTGTTACTTGGGGGGGAGGTAGAATGAAAGAAAGAATGAAAGAAGCGAAGTCACTCTGCAATGGAAAGAGGGGAGAAGAGGGGAGAAATTTGGTTGATTTGGCTACTGATAAGAAAAGAAAAAGAAAGAAAGAAAGAAAAAAAAGACAATTGAGGGGTATTCACAGAATAGCGTGGGATCAGAGACAGGGAATTGGAGGGGAAGGGGGACGTAACAGGCTCCACCAGACACAAAAACACCCACGAGGGAGAAGAACAAGAGGGAAAGAAAAGAATGGGGAAAGGGAGAGAAAGAGAAGCTAAAGTGAGGGTAAATCGAGGATGAAAGGGCGGTGAAGGCACACATGATCCTCAGCCTCATCGCCGATCACGGGCATGGGGCATTCGTTGGCCCAACCGGTTACACTACACCTCATCCTGCATAAACGCGTCCCGCTTCCCTGCCATTTTCCTAATCTGGGGAACAACGTCCAGACAGACATGCAGCTATCACGTACAGCGCAGAGAGGAGGGGCTGAGGTGAGATTATCTCCACGAGCATTTCTCCATCTTAAACTATGAAGAAAACAACCACCCTTCAAGACGAAATAAGTCTCATCGAATATCAAATTCACATTTTGTACAACACAGTAGGCAAAAGTTTAAATTAAAAAAATTAAAAATAAAAATAAGAAATTAATTTATGCTTATCTGCTTCGTTATTCTATCCATATCCAGTTTGGCCGTTGCCCTAGAAGTTGGTGATCTTCGCCTGAACCATACAACCAATCAACTCTTCTGCGTCTTCCGCTTCACTTTGTCCACCAACTTTTTCAGATCCTCTGATCCACCTTCTGTGGATTCGTTCTTCTTCTGCTTCTTCGTCTTCTTCTGATCATTGCGGCTGACCTCTTCCTCGTCCGCACGATCATCCCGGTTTCTACGCCGCTTACGTCCTTCTTCCAGCAATTGCTTCATACCAGATGTCGCCTTGAAGCGAGGATTGGTAGGATCAATGGCAAATTCGTGGCTCTCGAATAAACGGGCAAAACGCGGGTCGCTGACATCCATCTGGAAGTCGTCCACCACTTGTGCCGCCTGCCTGCCTTTTCCTTTGCCCTTGCCCTTTTTACGGGCTTGTTTTTCGGCCTTTTCGATCTCATTCATGTCGAAGTGCTTGATATTTTTGTTTTCATCGTCCATCATTAACAACTCCAGCTCGGCTCGCTTAGCGGCGGCTGCAGCTTCCTCCGCAGCACGCTCCTCCCGCTTCTTCCGTTTTTCTTCTTTGCGGCGAGCTGCAGTAGATTCTTTGCCAGAAGGGTCGTCAAAGAATGGGTCGTTAAAGCCCAGATCTTCCTCCTGAGACTTCTCTTCCGGTTCAGGTGCATCATCCTGTTCATCGGCCTCAGTGTCACCCTTCTTAACCGCCTTCAACTTCTCCTTTCTCCGCTTCTTCCTCTCACGCTCCTTGCGGATGTATTTCTCGATCGTAGTCTCGTCTTTCTCGGGTTCATTTTCAAAAATGCTGTCTTTGTTGGAGCCGCCGGCCAGACCCGAGGTGAAAGTGACTTCCATTTCGCCAACAGGGCCGTCAGGCTTAGAGGAGGGTGCTGGCTCCGTACCCAGCCCTAAGAGAGCACGCATACGCTGTCTCTCGTCTTCTTTCTTTGAGATTTTCTTAGAACTTCCGCCGTCTTCCTTTGTAGTATCTACAACTTCCACTCCGCCGTCCTCATCCTCGTCGTCAGAGGAGCTATCACTGGCGAGGTAAGCCTTCAAATCATTCTCATCAATTTCTTTCCGGCTGCCTCTGAACGCCCGTGCTTGAGCTTCCTTTCGTGACTTATCCTCCATGTCCCAGGTCAGCTTAACTTTGCTGTGCTGTAGCGCATCGGTCACGAATTCATTCGGCTGATAACCATCTGGAATCCGTTTGCATTCGTCACGAGGCTTATCATCGGAAAAGTCGGTGTCGTCGGGGACGAAACGAAGATCAAAGAAGTTTGCGCTCGACAGATACTCGGCGCCATCGACCAAATCGTAGACATGCTTCGCCACATCATTGCTCGAGAAAGTCAAAATAGCATAAAAGTAGCGTAGTCGTTCCAATTGATACTTTCGTAGTTCCGTGGAGTTGAACTCCTCGCCCTTATCTTCCTTCAGCATTGACTTTTTAATCTCCTCCTCTTCCTCATCTGAGTCGACATCTGAGCCGTCATCTTCGAACCCTTCGAACTCATCATCGTCTTTCGCAGCAAAAATCTCTCTTGGAGGACCCTCCGTCTCCTCTCTCTCCATGCGCTCTTTTCCAAACTCACTGGGATAGACGGAAACCTTCAGTACCCGTCCACCAGTAGGAACAAAGCTAGAGAACACAGCCATCAAATCCTCTGCCCGTATATTATCCCAGTCCAGATTCACTACCGCAATCCGCTCCGTCACATCACCTGTGGGGACGCCACTCTGCTGTTTATCCGGAAACTCAGGCTCCTCGCCCGTACCAAATTCATCATCCTCGTCCTCATCTTCGTCAGAGCTCTCCTCTTCCGAGGATGAAGACGAAAAGCCTCCATCACGTGCAGGATCGTAAGTGCCACTAGCCTTATCGGCCTTCTTTAGTTCTTTAAGAACCTCATCGTCGTCAGCCACGCTCATGTATTCCTCGTCTTCCTCGTCTTCCTCGTCCCCCTCAAGTCGATAGAATCTCTCCAGCTGCTTCTTCGTATCATCGCGGGCAAGCTTCCGCCCGTATCGGTCGACTGCAGCATTCCGAGAGAAGTCTTTGTCGTGCAGCATATGCGCGAAACGCTTGTCGAGTTTCACATGTGTCTGCCGTTTACTGGGTAGACGATAACGAGGATCTGTCTGAATATTGGCGAAACGAGGGTCGGCTAGTATACCCAGGTGAAATTGTTAGTTATGGGCGTTTCAGCAGGGAAGAGATGAGAGGCGCATACTGATGACAGAGTCGGCTTGCTTTTTGGCGCCGCCGCTCTTTTTGCTTTTCTTTTGGTCTGGCATTGTGATGGTATGTTATAAGAAAAAAGGAAACAGATGAAATGGTTATCAGGAGGTTAAAGACGTTTATTGATTGTATTGTACCACAATCAAAGGCTGTTTGATTGTAGCCTTGACTTTTTTGTGGTTGATAAAAGTGATAAGGATAATTTTCTTTTGCGGCGGAGCCAAAGATTCTTCGGCGGTCTTGGATGTGGTCCGTGCATTCGCAGACTACTATGTGCTGCTACTCCGTGCTAGCTTTCGTGTAGCAGATCTTAACTCAATACGATCACGTTTCCCAAACCTGAGCTATGGAGGCAGAAGGACATAAATATAGTGATATTCTTTCATTTGACGTTATATATATAGTGTGTGTGTGTGTGTGTGTGTGTGTGTCATGATTCTCTAGAGGGATGCTTCCCAGCTCGCACGGTTCGATTATGGGCACAACCAAACATGTGCTGCTCAACAGTATCTACAACATTCAGTTTATTTCAGCAGCCAAAGTATCTCCTCTCCATCCATCTAGGCTCTTGCTCCTCTTCAATCCGTCCTACGATGACTCTAACCTTCGGGTATACTGTCGAGAGACGCTTTAACCCGATCTTCCCTGCGGCACATGTCACAAAGACAATCTTGTGCTCCTCCACGCCGTGGTCAACCAACACTCGAACAGCCATCAAAGCAGCTCCTCCAGTAGACATCTGGGGGTCAAGTAGCATAACTGTAGTATGCTCCTGGATATTTTCAGGTAATTTCAGATAGTGTAACTCCGGTACTTCATTCTGCACATTGGTCTGAATGAGCACGCGACCAGTAATGCAGTCAGGAATAGTGCGCTTCAGCGCGGTCTCAAGGCAAGAGCCTCCTCGTAGAATCGCAACAGCAGATATTATACCTTCCGGGTTCAATCCTTGATAGGTAGTCTTCTGCGGTGTTTCTACCCCAGCTGGAACATACGAGGTACAGTCCAAAGCCCTGTTTCGGTGATAACGTCAGTCATCCGTATCGATTCTGCCATGCCTAATTGGGAGAATCAAGGGAAAGAAATAATTAAAGGTGACTGGGGTGTGATTTTGTGTTACATGCGCAGTTGACTCACTTCTCTATGAGCAAGGAAGCGAGTCGATCAAAGTAGAAGACGAAGTCGACTTGCTCCGTTTTTGGGTCTTGAAGAATTGTGTTCATGCCAACAAACTGTGATGTCGATGGCATTACCATGACGTTAGGCGAAAGCTGCAATTCCGATGCAATTTTGCGCAGTTGGTCTAGCTCCGCTCTATGCTTCTCAGACTTCTCATCGAGTTTTCGCTGGATGTGTTTCACAACCATGTCTGAAGAATTAGTATCAACGGAGAGAAACCCATGGAGGTCACCTACCTATGGCGGTGATGTTCTGAATGCCACGGGGAATAATAAGGTCTTGAGATTAAGGTCAGAAAGAGTTTCTCGAGGGGTGGATATGACCAACTCACCCGATATAGACCGTTGTGGTTCAACAAATTTCGTATACGACGGTTTAACAAAAGTAAACCACTGCTTGATGATGCCTTCAATATCTCTTCCTCGCTCTTTAACGTCTCGAATGACTAGCTCCTCTTGCGTTAGAGAAGTACTTTCTTAGAATGTCGGAAAAATCACTCACCTCTGCGGCCCAAGCAGATATCCATATCCGCCTCAACAAATATCTAATAAAAGAAGAGTGAGAATTCTGAGCCGCCGTCGACGAAGGACAAAGGCATACCTTGACATCCAAAAGGTCCAGCACCCTCGGGTCATGTAAAGCAAGGATACCCTCCAAAATGATCACATGCGGGGAGTAAAGCGTAGTTGTTTGTGGTTGACGCTGATGGTCGGCAAATGAGTAAACGGGGATATCTGCCTTCTTTCTTTTATGGCATGTTCGTTAGCCTTGAGCTGCATTCCCCTAGCTTAATTTGAAAGTTTATGACAATTTGGGCCACTGTACCCTTGCTTTAGATCCTTCAAGGTCTGCACAAGGGCGTCGAAATCGTAGGCATCTGGGCAGTCGAAGTCGAATTCATTATTATGCGCTTTGGCGTGTTGCTCCGGCGTCAAGCTCTTGTAGAATGAATCCTATACAAGTAGCGTTAGAGGCACAAAGCTCACTTGATACTGTACTAAACTCTAATGTTAAACAGAAGAAATGTATTGATACCATTACGAGAATCACAACCCACGGCAGGTTGAGTGACTTCACAATCTCCATTGCCACAGAAGTCTTGCCGGAACCTGAGCTACCAGCGATACCGATGATACTCAAATCCTCCCATGGTGGAGAGTACCGCTGCTCCGTGCCCGACGAGAATACGGGTGAGATTGACTCCATGATTAGGACCTCACCGAAGATTTAGTTTGCCGACACGGAGTGGTGTAATACTTTCAGATCATACACATAAAATACTGGGAGTACCAAGCAAGCACCCAGCGTCGTTTGGCGCTTGGGGACTGATAAGAAGAATAATTAGCTGTCGGTCACTCGCACCAATACCCTAAAAGGCTAAACGTTCTAGTCTGTTGGGTCTTAACCCCATTAAGCTTAGGCTGGTCCGTGACCTTCGCTTGCGGCTAACACTAGTCTTAGCTAGCAATCAACGTGACCTAAAACCCGCCGCTCTCCTCTTTTTTCCTCCTCTTCTTTCTCACTTCTCTTTCTTCCCAACATGCTCATGGCTCCCGTCTGCGAGGCTCCCCATCTTCACAGGCGGCCAATCCAGCAATATAACGGCAATTGAGTGTTGCCATAACCAGTACATCTGAAACCATGGCTTCTGCTAATTACGTATGCCTCCCGACGTGTTGTGCGTGCGTGGTTGCTTGGTTTTAACGGAAGCAGATGTCTCCCACTTCCTCGACAACAACGCCAACATGGCACCAGTTTGAGCGGAAGGTTGATGAGGTAAAGCCATCTAAGACGTGAGTTTCCCCCTTTTTTCCCGCCATTTCCGGCCCCGCCCGTACAAATGATGCACCTTGAATCAAGTTGGGAATCTCTCTGAAATCACTTGAGGAGAACTTATTTAACTTGTCTTTCTGACATGGCCGCCCTCGCTACATGCCTTTGGTCTACCAACTCCATCACAGACGGTGACTAACATGTTGTCTGCAGTGACATTAACTATCTTGTTATGGACTACCTCATCACAAATGGATATCCAGCCGCTGCGAAGAAGTTCGCTTCAGAGGCCAACATCCAACCCAGGGCAGATGTAGAGGCTATTCAAGAAAGAGTAGAAATTCGCACTGCCATTCACTCGGGGGATATCCAAGCTGCGATCGAAAAGATCAACGAGCTCAATCCACAGGTAAGAATTTTCTCCCTCCACTTCTCTCCACCCCTCGTGGCCCTTTGCTAGGATTAGACCAAGTTTTCATGCACCACTCGTAAAACCTCTCTTGGGGTTTGACGAAAAACAAACATCTTCAGTCCTCAGTATGATCAGCAAATTATTATTGTCATTGTCGCTTGTCATCACTTGCATTTCTGGAATATGTGCTGACCCCGCTGGCATAGATCTTGGATGAAAATCCACCCCTGCATTTTGCACTGCTACGTTTGCAACTTGTGGAGCTGATTCGCTCGTGCACATCTAAACCCGACGGAGATATCACTCCTGCCCTCGAGTTTGCGACATCGCAACTCGCACCCCGGGCTCCCACAAACCCTCAGTTCTTGGAGGATCTTGAGAGGACGCTGGCGCTCCTCATCTTCCCCACTGAGAACCTTACACCTGCTCTAGCCCCTCTTCTACATCCTGACTTGCGTAAAGATATAGCCACTAGCGTGAACGAAGCCATCCTGCAGAATCAGGGCGCTCGTAAAGAAGCACGATTGCGCAATCTGGTCAAGTTGCGTGCCTGGGCGGAACAAAAGGCCCGTGAAGCTAAGAAGGACATCCCAGAGAAACTAGATTTGGGCCTCAGCGATAATAACACCAAGGGTCATAACGGCGCGTCTAACGATACCTTGATGGCCAATAACGGAGACGTTGATCCAATGATCTCTTGATAGATTTGGCCAGCGAGCTCGGCTAATCATACTGTAGTGCGATATCACGACCCATTTTAATGACTGTTACCACCGGCGTTGCCAACTATAGCGAGGTGTTTGGCGCAGATACACATTGGCCAAGACGATTGCCTAGATACCTTTGTAGCAAACTTATCTTAATACAAAGTCACTACCGTTAGATCTCAAACTTACATACTTTGCAATCTCAATTGCTGATGTTCTATTTGCATCCAACAACCTAGCCATTTGTGTTTTATCGGCGTTGAGGGCGGATCTCGCTCCACCAAACCACGATGTGCCGCAATGATGATACAACTCACTTGTCGACGTCAGCCAGAAGTCGATTAGCTTCGTGTACCTTTTAATACTACATAGTACATAGCAATGTAGATCATTATAGTATTGTGGGTTTTCAAGTCAAACGTAAGACTTTCATGGCACTCGATGGCATTGAATCATGGTGACGATATGATCGTCGAAAAAAATTTGAACTTTGACTGACTAGGTTGAGTGCGGTGTAATGCCCTGTTTGTTCTCGTTCGTTTCTTTTTCGTTTCTTTTCTTTCCTTTCTTTTTTTTTTTTTTTTTTTTTTTGTCCCTCCCACATATTCTCTCATGGAAACGTGTAGTTCTAGGGAGCTAGTACGGGGTCATAGAATATATATATATACATATGCCGTACAGTGGCATGCGGGACAGGATGGAGAACACATACCGAGGCTGTATATTTTAATAGCGCCATGTATAAATGAGCTTCATACTGGCGAGATATACAGATAATGACTTAAGCCAAAATGCAAGAAGAACTCCGCCTATAGCAAAATAGTCCTTTAGCTACTCCCGAAGAGATAGATACAACAATAATATTATACCCTCAAAGTATAGAACAAAGCATACAAGAGGATCTAGCCACTATTAGTGACTTTTCACAAATGGTATCTATTGGAAATGCAAAGAGATCACGAAAAACAGGTATATCCCAACCAATTTTAGGAAACAAAGAGTAGAAGATAAAATGCCACCATATAGTTTATAACAGGCACCGCCGCTAGGGCGGTTTACTGCTAAATCATCAGAAACTCATGAGGTCTGGGACAATAAGCGCATTAGTACCGGATTGTATCACACTTCAAACACAGGGAAAGGGAATGGAAACTAACCTCTTCCAAACAGGGCCCTCTTCGCCCAGTCCATAGCAAGCATACAGCGGGTACGTAGGCTGACACTCTCGGCAAAGTACACACTACGCCACAAATACATGGCCAGAACACCACCGCTGAAGTTCAATCCTCCGAAATCGAAGACGGCAGCGTTACTGATATAGGCTAGACTGCCGAGGTGCTTGTACTTGAATGCCTTGTAGACGGCTTCGTCGAGGTCGCCGTGATCTATCTCGTTGGCTCTCATGCCGGGAAGCGCGGCGGCAATCTTGGTAAGTTTGCGACCTAGATACTCGCCTTGCTGGTTGGCACGCTGGGCAGTGGCAGGCAGGGATGTAAGTTTATTGTCGATCTGGTGCAGGAGCTCGGAGAGTTCGCCGAACTCGAGAGTGCCGGAATGATCCTTGTCGTACTGTTCGAAGAGCCTGTCTAGCCGGCGAAGGTGGTTGGATGCTTGAGGGAAACGCTTCTTGACCCGGTTGGCGACGTCTCTCCATTCACGGAACGTGAGATGCAGCTTCTCTGGGTCTTTGCCTTTCTCCCAGGCGATTGTGCGCAGGAAGGATACGATATGGTCGGCCACATTGTTCTGAACTGTCGAGCAATCACCAATAGCATACACATCACCCAGCGGGGCCCCGATAAGGCGTAGGTGTGAGTCAGTTTCCAAAGCGTGTTTGTTGTTCTGTGCATCAAGTTTGGCCGACAGCTTCTTGCAAATTTCGGCTGGGGCTAGGGCAACGATAAGCTCTTAAAGAAGCATACAAGAATGTGCTAGATTCACTTACCGACACCCGTCGACCACAAGCAAAGACCCATAGGAATTTCCTTCAGTACAGGCTTGCCATCCTCCATTTGGGTGAATACAACCTTGTCGTCGCGAACCTCTTTCACCCGGGAATTCGTCAAGACATCAACATGATCACGAGCGAAACGAGCCTACACGATTAATCAGGATAGATTTAGCCGTCTGGTGGCAGTATCAACTCACCTCAGCATACTTAGAAAGGGCTTCATCGTAAGTGTTCAGGATGTGAGTACGGCTTTGGATGATGTGGACAGAGATCTCGTTTCTCAAGATCTTGGGGAAGGAGTAGAGCAAGTCTTCGTTGAGCAAATCAAACAGCTCAGCTGCGAATTCAACACCGGTTGGGCCGCCGCCACAAACGACGAAAGAAAGTAGACGTTTGCGTTCCTCGTCACTGGTCGTCGGTAGACAGGCCAATTCCATGTTATCCAAAACCTGATTCTTGATCCGGCGAGCGTCATCAATAGTCTTTAGGAAGTGACAGTTCTCAAGCCCTTTAACGCCATGAGGATTCGTTGTACAGCCTGAATGACCGAGATGTTAGTGAACAGATTGTTCGGTAAAAAGGCTAGCGGAACTGCACACATACCAACACCAATGACAAGTTTGTCGTACGGGACATAGAAGTTCTGCTTTTGCCCATTGGCATCGACCTGGGACACCTCAACCAACTTCTCAGAGAATTCAACGTCTACCGCCTCGCCTTTCAGAAAGTGACCATTGACCCGCTGAACGATCCGCCGGACTGGTTCAACGAGCGACCTTAATCCAAGAGTGCCGACCGTTGCAGAGGGCAACATAGGAGTGAAGAGGAAATAGTTGGTGGGCGAAACGACCGTTACATGGTAGTCACCGGGATTCAATTGTTTGAGAAGAGCGATACTGCCCCAACCTGTGCCTAGGATAACCAGCCTCGGCTTGTCCTTCTGTTCCGTCATAGTCTCCGAATCATAATCCCCAACCAGCACATCGGCAACAGGCAAGTTCTTGGGGCCGCCGCGCCGGGGATTCAGAGCCAATTCCGAGACCGGAATATCTTCAGCACTTGAGTGTTCACGGTACGTGGTCGCATCGTAGATAAAGAAAGCAACCACTGCAGCACCGCTCATGACAACGAAGAACCCACAATAGGCAAATGTCTTGACAAACGCATTTCGGAAAGAGGATTTTTGTGGAGCGTCAGTTGACTCCGGCGCTGTTGATTGGTGTCGGATCGAGTAGTGACTGTTGAAGAACGCACGCGACGCTAGGCATTGCGGTACGGAGGTTTGACGAAGGGGTAAAGCTCGGGAGGTAGCAAGCCTAGTTGATCCCAAGGGTTTTGAGGAATATAGCCGACTCGACAAAAGCCCAATTCTCCTCAGCGCCGTTTGGTCCGGTCGACTCCGGAGCAACACTGCGCTCATGGCGTGCAGGGTGGCCGATGATGGCTACAAATTGCTCAGCACAGGTGAACAGAAATCGTGAAGTGGTCAGGTTAAGCGATTGAGATGCAAGGCAAATAGCGAGTGAATTAGCAACCGGTCAACAGCAGAGAGGGAGGGAGAAATCTGGGGAGGAGGCCCAAGGGGAAAACAATGAAAGACGGAAGATGGAATAGTTTGGTGTTGTCGTTCACCGACGCTACGTCATGCTTCGGACTAAGCCTTTTTATTCGAGTCTTGGACCCGCTCGGATCCTTTGCCGGCTTGGTCTTTCGATCAAATCTGCTAGTTAATTAATGGTCGGTTTGCCTAACACAATGGATGACCTCAAATTACGCGACAATTTGCGAATTACCTCGTCAGGGACATAAATCATGTATCATTCGGGAGAAGAATATACTAGAAAAAAAAATAATACATGCAAGTCTTGTAGACAGCAACTAGGACCGCCCTAGACTGCAATTTAGGGAATACATTATATGGGTAACAACGCATAGTGATAACCTTTGACCTTATATGACGTGCGCCGCCACCCTATGGATAACCACCCAAATAACATGGTAGAAGAGATCAGAAGAAATATATGGAATACAAAGGCGTCCATTAGCGCCCTTTAGAAAAAAAAATCATGTCACCGGGAATTTGAAAAACAAACCGTGTATTCCCCAACGCCAGCCCTATCCCATATGCGAGGTCTATGCAATAAACAACCAAAGAAATGAGCGTTGGCTACGCCGGGCAGCCAAAAACAGCATATAATTCCTTCAGTTCCAATCAGATTCGACATCAGACTCTGTGCTGGCTCTCTTCTTGCTTGATCCAGGCTTTCTTCCCCGGGGCCTCTTTGTGGGATTTTGCCCTGACATGGAGCTCTTTCGTTTCATAGGACGCGGCCCACCGGAAGTTCCAAGAGCTGCTGGGTCGTCCATATCAGTAACACCGTCGTCAACTTCCGCATCCATGTCATCGTCGACTTTGAATTCATCGTCAATGGCAAGCAATGTGGCGAACTCCCGACACTTGCTAACCATGTTCTCTTCGCTCTCCAAGGATGTCATGTTTCGATTGATGGCGTCCCAGCATTTATCACCAGTCACGCCGTGGACCTTTGTGGCCGACTTGTTCAGCTCTTTAGACGCAGCTTTAGCCTCCTTGTTGCGAACGTGAGCAGTCACACCGTAAACGCGGCGGAGGTACGTGCGAGCTTCCCAGAGCATCGAAAGCGCCGCGGCTGCTGTAGCCAACTGCCGCAGAGCTTGTGGGTTGATCTGCTGCAAGGGTACCAAGTGGGTTTGAGGGTCTGCGGTGGGAATAGCTACTCCCTCCCCCTGCAGCTGTTCTAGCTTAGCGGAAAAGAGTTCCGTTTCAATGGCATGGGCTACAACCGTCCCAGTAGAAGCCACAATTCGCTCCATGCAGCCTATAGTCGGTACAAGCTCGGAAAGTTGTGCATAATCAAAGAAGGCGAGATTATGAGCCACAAAACGGGCTAGCAAAAGGTGCTCTGGTGGATTACCAGTGGTATCAAGCTTCTTAAGCTCGAAATTAACTTTTGCGCAGAGGTTTGAAAGAAATTTCTTCTGATACCGACTGTTACTGATTTTGATGATCTCAAATAGTGGTGCCAACTTGGCAACATACGGACGGTTCAGCGCACCGGTGGAATCTCCGACAACGTCGCGTTGGTAATAGAAGGCCTCCTGAACAGCTCGCATGTATTCTCTTTCAAACATAGATTCATACTGTTGATGGAGCATTTTATGTGTCTCGAATGCAACTTTAGCGATAGAGGGAATAGTGGACGTCTCCAGTGACACTAGCACGCCTGCACACTCTTTTGGGTGGACAAGCCCCTGACGGTTGATACTAGCAATCAATTCAATAGCAGTTAGAGCATAAGAATCCTGTCGTGATTGCGCAACTCGAAGCATATTCTGAAGGAAATGCTGAGCAATTAATGCAGCTGCCCCATCATTATCGCTGGCCTTCAGCGAGCCGCCTAGCCTCGTCGTGCTTTCTTGGTCCAAGGCTTCGGCAGAGGGCAAAACAGACTTTTCAGCTTTGCCTTCGTGCATTGCGAAGAAGTCTGCAAATGCCCGCAAGACAATATTCTGGAGGCTCGGGTTATTTTCCTTGAAAACCATGGATAGTATCCGTCTCGATTCATCTCGGCTGAATTGAGCAGGCCAGGACTGGCAGATAGAGCCTAGGCTCTCTAGAGCCATTACTCTTAGTTCGAGTGGCTGTTTCGGAAGGGTAAATGGGACGATCGAATCGACCATCAAGCCAGCTACTGATCCGCCGTTCCAAGATGGGAAAGCGTTTTTGAAGTGTGGCTCATACTTTTCGAGATCACAATGTCGTCCGACACAACCCGCGATCCGGATATAACTTTTAGCTCGAGCTAGTACAGCCATATTGGCATTGTCGGAAAGGTCAATGTTCTTGTAATGTTGTATTGGCTTGAGCACAGAAATGGTAAGCTTCACGAGTCTGTCAGTATTCTGTAGAACCCCGTTGATAGTCCAAAGACAGGCCATCACTTCATTCAGTTCTGAGCGAGCAAGTTTGGCAACGCTCTTGAACAGATCATTTTGTACTTCCTTCAAGAGAGTGTTGTGAGCAGAGGAGAGGTATGGTAAAACACATCGATAAATCACAACCACAGATCGGAAGAGGAAGAGGTCTTCCGCAGTGGCAAGATGCCCAATGTAAGGGTGAAGAGTCTCCAACTGGTCAGGCCGGAATAGCTTCGCATTTGCCTTTGCGAACACAGTTATCGTCTGTAGGAGAGCTTGTTGGAATTCTTTGCCTGCATCGCTATCCTCCACCAGCTTTTCGAACATGGTAGAGACCATTGCCTTGCACACTTTGAAATTTGAAGACGATGATTTAGAACTGTCGGACAGAATTTTTCTGAGACAACCGCTGAGCGTTTCGAGCGCTGTCTCACTGCGCTGCACTAAGCTAACAAATAGTGTCACTCGTTCCCCCAAGCCAACCTTCAGTTTAGGGCCATCTTGCGCTGAGTCAACAAACTCGTAGAAAGGGGCCAGCCAGATCTCCTCGAAAGTCTGACGAGCCAGAGTGGAGACACTCTCTTCAAGGTCTCCTGTCCGTTGAAGGAAGCTGTCCAGAATCGCTAACTTCAGCTCAGTGCGTGAGGTCTTGAGATAGATGTCCTTAAGTAAACCAATGCATCGTTTTCTCACACCGGCGGTTGGATCAGCAGCACAGGTCAATATACTCCGACAGCCATCCTCTTCAAGTTTCGGTTTTAGGGAAATGCATTTCGCAATCAGAGAGAGTGCAGAGTCACGCACCATAGGGGATGCATCGGTGGCACATCGAAGAATAACATGCATCACCGATGTGTCCCTATCGAGAAGGCTTGGATCCTTCTCAAGCATGTAGATAACGCTTTTCAAACTGCGGCTGCGGACTTTGGCTTGGTCACTGGCAATAGAATTGAGCAGAACCTTCAAGATCGTATCGAAAGCTTTGCAAAAGCTCGAGTTGAGAACGGTCACTATGTATGAGAATCTTCCATGTGCAGCGGATATATTGTTAAAATGCCTATTAATCCTATTAGGGTCGAATCGGCAACGAGCACTTCACCCGATCACTTACTTGTGAGTTTCCAGCCACAGCGGGTCAGAAAACAATTTTGCAAAAAGATCGACAAGGTTTTCAGTCATATCATCATAAGTAACATCGTCCCTCTCGTCTGCATTATAATAGACTGAACAGAAAGACTTTGCCCACTGCGCCAAATAGTAACCCCGAGCACTAGTGAGCTGCCAATCGTCTAGGTGACGAACTTGAAGAAAATACTCCAGAGTCATCCGATAGGGGCCTTCTGCGACAACGAGATCCTGAGGATGGAGGGCGCGTCCGGAGTAATCTTCAAATAACTGTTTTAGAAAGTCGGTCAGCTCACTGTCAGATTCTTCCATGGTTGGAAGTAAATGCTGGGCAGTCACGATAAGATCTGATATCGCGGATCCCATCCAGCCGAGGAGCTCAAGTGCCATGCTCTTTGCAGTAGCAGGGCTCTTATCCAGATCGGCAATGCCAACCATATGAGAGGCCATTATGCGGAGAAGTAACTCTGCGGCAGGCCAGTCTGTCGACCCTAGGACGCCAATCAAGTCCTCGGTAAACAAATCAAGGATGTTCCGATACGGCTGATCACCTGTTTTGGTGGATGTCATTGCTCGTTGAACAATAAACTTCACTATATACTGAGCACTGCGGACGGCATTATCGTAGAGGCGATTGACCTTCGTTGCTAACTGCTCCATGGTCAATTCGGTCCCATCATCATCATCTTCCCTTCCGCGTGGATCATTCAGCTGTTCATCTTCGCCGCCGTCACCTGAAGGTGGAATTTTAGATTTCGTTCTTGATGAACGTGATGTCGGTACATCTAACGCAGTTGTCTGAACAAGTTGCATGACCAATGCCGTTAGAAGCTGGATATTTTTGCCATCAGCGAGCTTGAACTGTCTTGCACTTTGCCGTGTTGACGGCAGCTTTTCCAGTGAAACTAAAATCTCATCCAAGATGAATGGGCGCTGAGCGGGGTATTTAGAGAATACTTTGGCAAGGACATCCATGGCCCCGCGTCGAACAGACTCATATTTCTGGAATCCCACTGCAGAATCCTTCTCTGTGTGAGAATTTTCTACAAATATCAGTTTGCAAGCAAAAAATTCAGCCGCTGTGACAGTTCCTTCAGAAACGTCTATCCGTGAAAGGAAATCAGCGAAAAGCGCAAGAGCCTTTTTGCTTTGCTGAATCAATCCCCCGATAACACGTTTATGGGCAGAGAAGAACTCAAAATGACGAGCCTCTTTCCCACCGGGTCGAGCTTCTACAGCAGGGATGACACAGTGGTCGAATGTTTGATTGAGAACGTTCGGAATGGCCTCGATCAGATCCTCAGGACAAAGGTCCCGTTCTGTCTGAGAGCCCGACATAGTCAGTAATAGGGTACCTACTGCAAGGAGAGCATTGTGCATATCGTCTATCTTCTTCAGCCATTCTTGCACTTCGGAGTCGTTGGAGGGATCCTCCAATCTTAAATCAGGTGATTGTGCAGCAATGATGGGCTTCTCACAAAGCTTCTGAATTCTGTTCAAATAGTCCGATGGGATATCCTGGAGTCTGTTGAATCCAACTACCTTCCGGATAGCCTTCTGGAGACGACTGTGGATATCCGAAGACAGAAGCGATCCGCTGATATCAAGCGCCCGGGGAGCCAAAAATACCGTGTTTGGGTGCTCAACCGTTGTAGCAGACGTCATGCCTGGTTCTAGTTGATCCTCGGCTTCGAATATTTCATGAAGTAAGTCCTGAAGCTTCATTAGAGCTGCGTCTGCCTCCTCTTTCTGGTCCTTGAGCCGGATTGCTGCAAGGTTATCGTCCCCATCAGTATTGAGCTTCCTCCGCTTTGAAACAACACAATTATCAGCGTCAGGAGGTGCCGATTTGATTGGAATCACTACAGACAAGTTGCTCGACATATTATCATGTTGATTGTAGGGCGCGGGTGTCGATTTATTTGCCGCATGTGCTTTCGAATTCCAGGAACTAGCCTTTTGAGAGCGCTTCTCATCCTCAGCTTGTGATGGCGTGGGATCTGTGACATGTCAGTCTAGCGTCTAACATGTTAGAATAGGCCAACCTTACAGCGAAATGCTATATCTGTTGATTCCAACATCATTCTCGCGAATGAGCCCAGATTGCTGCGACTGGAAGTATGTTCGCTGAAGAGAGTGGGAAGAGGAAGTTGGTCATTACGAGAGGCTATAGGAATCTTGAACTTGCTGAGGAAATCATGAGTTTTTTTTGTCGTAATTGTGAGGTATTGGAGACGCTTACAACTCGGTTAACTGGTCACCATCCAGCAACTGTTGCAGATATTCTCGAGATGTCTCTAACCGGCTGGACTCATCGCGCCCAGACGAAACTTCGTCGTTGAGTTCGGTCAAAGTAGTACGGCCGGATTGAAGGATATGGTTGATAGAGGTAGTATTAGGGGGTCGACCAACATCAGGGCGTAGTATGCAATCTATAAAGAATCATGTATCAGCTAGCGGTTACCATGTCCCGTTAGGTTTCATATCAAATCACCTAGGCCAAATATTGGAGAACTAGACATGGGTGAGTATTGCAAAGCCTCTTCCACAGATAATGGCTTGTCCCCGCGCTGTGGTAGCCCACCGGACGTGTGAGCCTGCGCTTGAGGGCCATTGATGACGACCTGAACGGCCGGCTGCCAGTTGCGGTCCATGATGAACTGGGGATTTCGTTAAGGGAGGATTGGAGTTGAGGACCCAGGCGATTTGAAAAGAAGGAAATGGCATGCTCCTACTGGAGACATGGCTTTCAAGCAAAAGACTCAAATCCCATCTCCGTCCTAAATCCGGTCGTCTTGAGAGACTTCACGATAAAAACAATGCAATAATTATTATTATGCCAGGCACGGGTCTCTTGCCGCTGCCGTTTCTGACCGCCCGGCACTAGTAATCATGTACAGTCCATCGGGAAGTGGCCCGTGCTCTGGGAATTCTTTCCGCCAGCCAACCAGCCAAAGAAAAAAAAAGTAGTACTAACTAATCGCTCCAGATACCTCTTTCAACTACAAGTTTATTCAAGCCACCACTTGTCAAGATGTCTGCGATTGGGTCCTTGATCTTCTGTAATGACTGTGGAAATTTATTAGATGAGTCGTCTGGTGACCCTACAAAACTCATTGTCTGCAGTATCTGCGGAGCTCGTAATCGAGGTAAGTTGATTTCACTCGGGGAAGTCTCTGCCTGGCTCATATTAACCTCATTCTCCTTTCAGACATTGTCCCTAAAACTATTGTCTCTGAATCCAAAGCGAGTGCATTCCCTTCGACACTGAGGGCAAAAAGATCTGCAGTCCAGAACTTGACAGCTGCAGATAAAAGGACAGAAGCTCTTACACAACATACTTGTGCGAGATGTGGTAGGAAAGAGATGTATTTCACAACTGTGCAATTGCGCAGTGCAGACGAAGGAAGCACGGTCTTTTACACTTGCGTTTGCGGTTACAAGTATGCCACTTGACTTCCATTGGCCGTCGACGGTCATTCGGACACGATGCTAATATTTGATTTACAGGGAGACACAAAACAACTAAACTTCGGAAAGGACTTCTATTTTGGGTTCGCGGCTGTACATCTATGAAGCGAGTATCAATTAAGCCACTGTAATCTTTTTTTAGTTTGCGGAAATTCATCAAGCAGCAGATACAGCGGCCGGGGCTGCTGAATCCGGTACCAACGCATACTCCATCTCCCCGTTCTTCTCATACTCCGCCATATCTAGAGCCACAATAATGCTGTCTCTCACCACCTGCTCTGGGTCGTTCAAGAACTTCTTTAGGGTGTCCTCCACACCCTCAACATCACCCAAGCTACCAAGAGCCTCAGCAGCCTCGTGTCGTACCATACCCATTTCTTTCTGGTCGCTGAGGGTTTCTGTGAGACTAGGAACAGACGCCGGGTGGCAGAGCTGACCGAACACAAAGGCAACTTCATGGCGGAAGAGAGCAGATGGGTCCTTGAGTCCTTTAGCTAACGCTTCGACAGCTTCGACAGCTGTAGGAAGATCAGGGGGCGAGGCAAGGTCACGCAGGGCAAACATAGCGCGGTATCTTTGGAACAAAGGGAGCTTTGTGTCGAGCAATGTTTTTTCCAAGTCGGAAATAGAAGGCTGGCTGGACGCCATTGGGAGTGGTGGGGCTGGGTCAATCGAGGTAAAATCACTGCATTGAAGAAACAAATACAATTAGAAGAATTTCCCAAAAAACGAAGCTGTTAGCGGATACAGGAGCATTTGAAACGGTTGTAGTACCTAGGCTTCAGTTTCTCGCTCTTTCTTTCTTCCGAATTCTCCCAGAGAATTCTGTCGACGGCGATGTCACATGTCTCTCTAATCACATCCTCTTCTTTCTCATCATCCCGCAAAGCTTTCAGGACATCCAGACTAGTGTCAAACCCCAGAGCACCGAGGCCCTCTGCGGCTTCATGGCGACACATTGCATCTTGTTCCGTGTTCTTCACCACTTCCAGCAAATACGAGACTGCATCTGGATTACGAGTCTGGCCCAAGCAGTATGCGAGCTCATGCTTCAGCAAAGCCGAGGACGACGCAAACCCCGCTGCGATGGCCTGGATTGCAGGCAATGTCTTCTCGGTGGGCGGTTGCAAGCAAGCAATGTACTTCAGGGAGAACAGGGCGCGGAATCGGCGGGCAAGCGGCTCGGACTCATTGACGAGAACTTTGCGAAGAGTCAGGATGGTTTCATCCACTCCCTCAGGGTGGTCAACTGCAGTAGAAGTCATTTTATATCTAGTCTGTATGTTTTCGCGATAGCCCAAGAGCAGAGGAAAGTATGAAACCACAGAGTGAGTATATGTAAATTTTCGATCTTATCTTCACCAGATAATAAATTTTAGGTGGGGTGGCGGGGTTGTCCGGCCGCAACTAGGCCTAGAAAAAAAAAAGGAAGGAAAAAATTAGTCCTTCGACATCTTTTCTGACTTAAGGCTTAGTACCGGAATTTGCGAGAGTTTCTCATTCTGTACCGAAATTTTAGGCTAATATTCTTTCGCAGAGTTAGTAGGTTATATATGTGGGACTTGGGAATTTACCGTTTATACGTATGTATAGTTTCTAAGGAGAGACTATATAAAATTTATCTACTCTTCCTTCGACCCAGTTATTATGGAGACTTGCAATGTGCAAAGAGAAAATAGTTCTGGTTATAATGGACTTGGATTTGTCTATAATTAACCAGAACGCTCGGAGTTCACATTTTTTGGTTTAGCTGCATGTCGTCTGTTATAAAGCTTACAAGTACAATTTGTATGTACATGAGTATTTCAATCATTATCTTAAGTCATCTGCATTGGGTAAATTAATATAGAAGGGTCTATCGTAAGAGGCAGTTATATGCACGCACACACACACACTACGTCATTCGTGAATCTTCACAGAGGATCAAAAAAAAATATGCAAAATCAAGAGGTGCTCCTGTGAATATTCGCTTGATCTTGGTGTAAACGAGCTCCTGTATTATTTTTATAGGCAAAATGAATCGACTCTTCAGTCGAGTTGGTACAACACTCTAGCAGCCATGGAAATATTGGGCAGAGCTGGCTAGATAGCTTTCTCGGTCATTGGGAGCACAGACCGAAATCAACCCATGAAGAACTGTAAGTACATGCTCCCCTGCCCAGTGAACTGTCCAGCCTGGGTGGTCGGGAGCCTAGCCTTCAGTCTATGGGCCTTGAAAGCATGTTAAAAGAGTCATGCAACACCTGAAAGAGCAATTCCGAAAGAGTAAAAATCTGGGCTTATGTACAAGATACACTTGATGTAATCGATTATTTGGTCCTGATGTGCTTGATCTTCTTCGGTTCATGAACGAAGTTGTTCGCATAAGCCTTAGGAACGAATCTCCGCTCATTTGGCTCCTGAACAAAATACTCATAGCCTTGCTTCTGCGCGAACATAATGGCATCCTCCTTGGACTTGAAGTTCAGATTAGTGCCTTGCATATTATCAGCAGACGATTGCCAGCCCATCAGAGGGTTTTCCCAGCGGTGGCCCTTCTGCAACACATCCCAATCCATCCTCCAGTGGTGCTGGTGCCAGGTACCAGATTGCGTGGCGGGCTTCGAGGGGCGGTAGATTCTAAATGGCATAATTAGCGTTTGAGATGGATTTTCGAAGGTTGCATCTATACCTGACAGTACGAGCCTGGAGGTCGGTAGGAGCACCGGAAAGAACAGCAGCTGGAACGGTGTCGCCGGGCTCGCTTCCATCCATGACACGTTTAGGCACAGGAGAGAATTTCCTACGTCTCTGTCAGCCAAATCGCTCCTGGCGTTACGTGGAGTCCCTTACGAGGTGCCGTGATCAATTGTGGCCTCGTAATCCGGTTGGTGACGAGCCATTGCCTCAGCAGGGCCCTCCTGGCGGATCAATGAGCTGTCCTTGGGAGGTACCGCCGGGGCATCAGCAGGGCTGGTTTTCACGGAAGGGTCGCCTCGACCGGTGTTAGTGGACAGAAAACGAGCATTGATAGGCGCGGCAAGCCGGCCAGCTCGGAAGCAGGAGAGATTTCCTGCCCTGAAAAGCGACATTGTGGCAATTGTGTCCCTCGTTGGCTGAGCAGAACAAGACGCTGAGGAAGTGCAATTGCCAGGTGAGGTATGCGGCAAGTTGCCGGTCGTTAAGACGAATCCAAATATGGTTAGCGCAGCATGAGGCTCCCTGCGTTAGGAACCGCTCATCCGACAACCCGCTTCTGTTGGCACTTCCCTTCTCTCTGCCATTAGCCCATCATCTCAGTCCACTTGCTCGTATCAAGGTAAGGATTATGCCTATAAGATAGATCTTGTCTATCTTAATCTTTACTGGTGTGCGTTTCAGACTTTCCTAACCCGACTTAGTCACACAAGATGAGCTACATCACTCGCCGAGGTCTTTCGACCCTGATCCCTCCCAAGGTAAGAACCCGCGAAGAGAACGAGAACCGACGGGAATATTTTAAACAAACGATACTGATTCGTCTCTAGATCGCTTCTCCTAACGTGAGACTCCTTTCCCCTACCGTCATGCTCCCCGGCAGCCATTGAAGTCGCTCTGCTCGGAACAATTTCTTTTTTTCAATGCGGCTCGGGACACCGTAGCATACAGTTTCTCCCGCTCGTTACTGGATTTCACTGACACTTGGAAAGGCGATTGGCGCTGCCAAGGATGCTGCCCGTATGGACCGCGTTGTGAACTTCTATGCCCGCCTTCCCCGTGGCTCGGCTCCTGAAGTTAAGCCTACTGGTCTCATTGGCCGCTACCAGGCTCGTTACTTCGGCAAGAACCCCTCTGCTGCTCGTAAGTAGTCACTCTCGCTCCTAAAGGTATACATGGCATTCGCTGATGATCAAATAGCCCTTGCCCACGCCATCGGTGGCATTCTCCTCCTCGGCTACAGCATGGAGTACTACTTCCACCTCCGTATGTTTTCCTTTCTATACCACACTTTGGGCGTCGAGAATCTAACACAAGTCTAGGCCACCACAAGAACCACCCCCACTAAATTTTCTCGCTATGATTTGAGGGGCGCGGAAGATTTGTGTATATACCGCTGACCTAGAATGAAGGCAATGTAGAACACATTCAAGCTTATTTATTACGTTTCACAGATGCCTAGTTAGTGGTGACTCACCGTTGTCTCCAGATCATTTATGATTGTGTCATAGGATGACTAAAGTAACAATGAATCATATCTTGCGCTACTTCAAGGAATGATCTTTAGTCATGTTAACTATAGACTGGTATTAGTGACAAAAAAGTCTGGATCATGTGAATACAATAAACTAGGATTGAAAAGGAAGAAAAGTATAGCCTGAAGAAGAAAGACAGAAAAACGTAAATAAAAAGGCACGTATCCACTATTTCAATAGTTCCCAATATCACCACTGGTAATAAGAAAATAACAGGATACTAGTGAAGTGAATGTCAGCATCGGCCGCAACAGGTCCAGCCACAAAGGTTTGCTTTACGGAGTACTTCACTCGTCCCACGCTAACCGAAAACAGCCACCCTTAGTCTCAACCTGAACCGCCCATCCGTCCATGACTGCTGCCATCACCCGATCACATCAACCTGAGAAGCACCACTTTACTGTTGAACTTCCCTTTGGGGACTAACTGGGCAGCTGGCTCTCACTCTTCTACTAGAATTTCCCGCCCGCCCGACCTTGTTTCACCGAGCGTTATCTCTTGTTCTCTACCTGGGACATTCTCCGCTGTCCACCTGGTCGCTTGGAGCTTTTCACGGCTCAGGCAGTTGAGCTAATAGTTCGACCGTGGCGATTCTCGATACCTGACAATAGGTACTTCTCAGACCATTCCTTCAAGTTTAGCCATGAGTTCAACCTTATAGTCGCCACTTGTTTCAGTGTTTACAGTTTCAGAACGCTTCTCTAACAGATGTCGCAACCTGTTGGCCTCACAGACTCGAGAATTGTTATGGCAGAGCAGAGCAGCCACGATGTGGTAAATCAAACCCTGTCGGGCGGCGAGCCTTCGCCTTCCGACGTTCCTGCGAGCACCAACGACAAGAAACCTGCCGGAGGGGACGTGGGGGAGATCAAACATACCGCAACAAATACACAGCTCGAAACAATCACGAACGCTGAGCAAGGCACGCATGGTACGAGTTCATCCGAGACGTTTAACGAAAAGAATGCCCCGGGGAGGGATACGGAACAATCGACGACCGTGAGTCTTGGTTACCCGGGTACTACAAGGGCCCCCATACTGAATCAGACATAGGATAATTCGAGGCAAGGTCCTGGGCCAGTGGCGACAAGGGCACTTGAATTAAATGGAGTAGCATCCGGTTCCGATGCTGGAGAGGATACAGCCTCTCAGGGCGGCTCAGAATCCGACGCCAGTCGAACGGAGAGCAGACTTAACTCACGTGCAAGTTCAACAAAGAGGCCGACATCATTCAAGCCAGTCTCCTTCGCAAAGTTTTCAGTACCCAAAGCTCCAGGAACGCCCCCGACAGCTAAGATTGCTGAGAAAGGTATTTATCCTTGCCAAGGTGCCACGCCAATTAGAAGTCTAACCGATCCTAGCTCCGTTGTCTTCAACTACCCCGCTGGGTGTACCATTGCAGAGCTCACGACCACGCTTGGTCGCGAAAACCACTAGCAGTCTACGCGACTCACTATCGAAAACTGGGACGAGTGCAGCGAGGCCAGCTGGAAGTGGGCCTGACCCAAATCAAGTTTGGAATAAGAACCGACGTAAGGCAGTATCGATAGACTCTGGAAGTCTCCGCTAATTATGAATCGTGCACAGCGGTCCAGCAGACTCCACCGAAACACTTGACGGACGAAGAGCTTAAGCAGCAGTATGGAATCCACATGACGTCGCGTATCCAAGAAGATGGCGGCGGAACAGAGGCAAAGTGGGCCGATATTGATGATGATGAAGATGACTGGGCGCCGGAAACAATTGAATGGACTGATGGAACAAAGACCAATCTTTCTCAAGTGGAACACACTGCGGCACCAAAGCAAGAGAACATGCCGTCGATGGAACCCAAGGACGACTTCCCGCCTCCTCGCCCCGAGCAAGTCCCCACTACCAAAGAGGCTACCAAGTTTGTCCCAAAGCCTACAACTTCGGTTGGACCGAATCCCACTGTTCTCAGGCTGGGGGCAAATGCGGAAAGACAGGCAAAAAGCGCAAGCATCTCTTCTAAAGGTACTAACGACAAATCGCCTTCACTATCTACAAGTCCGGCGCCACCCCCAGCTAAGTCACCATGGGCTCCTCTACCACCAGTCGAGAAAATATCTCCTGTTATACCTCCTGTGCAAGTTCAACCTCAGGTACATACTTCGCCCAGAGAGCCACACACAATCGACCGTTATAGCGGTGTTACTCATCCGAAGGAGATCGCCGCAGACGACTTCAACCGGTCATGGAAAGACTCGCAGTCTGGTACCCGTGAGCTATACAACTCCCGGTCGGGTCGGTATGAGCCAGTATCTGAAACTAGGAAAGGATCTTGGCGCACTGAACAGAGCTTCCGCACCCCCTCCGTGTTGCAGAGGCCCGCACAGGGCGAACAGGCAGGACCTGCGGAGCCTTCACCCGCGTTTCAGACACATAGATCAAGCGGACAGGATGGCATTCACTGGACACGTCGGCGAACTTCATCTAATGTCAGCGGAGGAAGTGGCAGCTTTGCACGTCGGATGTCAATTGGTCGAACCGATGCAAATCTACGGTCATTTGAAACTAGAAGAGGATCACAGGCGAACGGTATGGCTGAAACCCCGTTGCCAGGCTTGGTGCCTCAACAGGAGACACCTTTGCGGGATCCTTCTCCTGCTCGACATGGCCCCGATCATTCCTGGCCTCCGCGTGGTGTGGCTGGCGTACATGAAAGAGCTTCTGGTGCATCTGATGGCACGAGTCAGCCATATGTTCCTTATGCTGTGAGCCAAACTGCGACTCCACAGGCGCCCCAGGAAGATCCAGTTGCCATGCAAGAACGCATTATGAAAGAAAAGAGAATGGAGGCTCGGCAGCGAAGAATAGAGCAAGAAGAAAAGGAGGAGGCTGCCAAACGGGAAAGGATCCGGCAAAAGCTCGAAGCCCTTGGTCCACCTCCCGATAAACCGAAGTCGCAGCGCAAGGAGACTCTGGAAGGCAGTAAGCCTGACACTATTCCCTCCCCCGGTGTTGTTCATACATCGTTGTCCCCTCCCAAACCCCCGGTTCCGGAACCAACGGGAGAGCCAAAGCAATATGGAATGATGAAGGTTCATCATCCCGACACCGTGAGAAAGTTAGTGGAGAGGGAAAGAGCAGGGGAAAAGTCTTCGTCGACGGCTAATCCCCGGCGCGCCTCTTCACCTCCCCGGGAACCCAAATCTGACACTAGCACGACGAATGGACTCCAACAGCCTGGTCACTCTCAAACACAAGCGCCTGAAAAATTGACAGAGAACAAACTCGATGAGCAGTCAACCCAGTGGAGGGGTGGCCTCAACGCTTCTAGTTCCTACCCACCGTGGACTCCCAATGCCAAATTAGTCGGGACCTCTCCTTCCATGGCGAACCCTTGGAAACCTCTTAGCAGTGATAAGACCTTGGGTAATGGTATATTTGAACAGGGTCTTCCCGGGTTTCCGCCAGGAAGAGATGTTCCGCTGCGCAACCCCCTTGTTTTGGATCAGCCCCCTGTCGCTTCAGGATCACAATCGTTCTCTACACCTTCGCGCTCGCCTCAAGAAAGTACACCAATATCCCCCATATCGTCCCCTAAAGTTAGGCATGCACCATACGAGTCTTTGAATCCCATCGCCCGTCCTGGACCTATTGGACCTCCAAGTTCGCAAAATCAATGGCAACATGACAACCGTGTCGTTGGGACCGTTGCCTGGAACAATTTCCATACAGTTGCTGCCAAGCGCGAAGCAGAAGAAAATGAAAAACTTCGTAATGAGATGAACGCTGCGCGCGAGGGACCATCTTCTCTACAGGTAACTTTCAACGAGACTTGGCGGCAGGTACGGACTGGAGACCAGGCCGGGCAAAGACAGGTTGTTGGTATATCTAGAACAGCAGATACCAACCCACCGAATCCACCGAATCCTCTTCCGGGGCTGGATCACTCTGTTGGTCCTCTTCCCTTTACAGAGACCAATTCACGCCCTCTTGGCAGCGTCCCAGTTCGAAGTTCACGATTCTTCCCACAGGCATCCGAGCAGTACAAGAAGCCACCTTTTGCGGAAGGCGATTTTATTCGCAGCCCCTCACCACCGCCACCAGAAGAAATGTCAACCCATCCAGTTTTCACAGGGAATACCAGCAAACCTTTGGTACACCTTCCTGCGCCAAGGCCCATTGTCAAACTTCCACCGAAAGTCATCGCTCCACCACAACCTCCTCCCACCTTCGCATCTATGGCTGCTGCGCCGCCCCGCACTCCTGTCTCTACTGCTACCTCGTGGCAGGAGAAGATTAATACCTTATTCGGCAAGAAGACAGTGCCTGAGAGGAAGACTGCATTGGCCGTGACATCTGCATCCAAAGAACCCCTGGACGTATTGCATATCGCCGCAGTTTCAGTCTCGCTCCCTCAACATGGCGAGCAACCAACAGGAGACGGCGAGATAACTGCTAAGCAGGTTGAAGAAACCGAAGAGATATTTGAGGACCGTGAAGTAGGATCTCTACCTGTTGTTCGAGTACCTACTAGGGCTCCTCCCGCAGCTTGGCAGGCGGCGCCGCCACCTTCGCAGTCGAGACTACGAGCTAAGCATCTGAAGCTAATGCAGGTTCATAGCGTTGAACCTTATTCATTTGGTTTCCAAGATAAAGATGGCTCGGGAAATTTGCGGGTTTCAATCCGTTTCCCAGGTACAATCATTGCGAAAACGGTAGCCCTCCCGAGGAAGGCAGGAAGCCAGAACCCCCGGCCGCGTGGAACTTCGACCTATAAGCCTCGAAAGAATACGAAACCCCGCGAAGGATCTGGAGCTTCGAACCCCAAGAAATCATCCTCCCAGCAGAACAATGAAACAAGCTCTCCGCGACACCAGTCGCGCAATGCTTCCTGGGGCCCACGTACTTACAGCGGGTCTCGTTAAGCGCAGCCTGAAAGTATGCATGCGGAATAATGTCCCGTTTTTTGAGTTACGTTTCAGCCTTGAATTGGCCTTTGTCGGGTTTCCGATATTCGTTGAGCGTCTTTTTTCGGTATTGATGAGCTACGCCTGTAGGGGAATTGACGGGTCTGGTTTTGTCTTGAATTTCTAGTGCCCTTCTTAATGTCCTTATCTTTTCTAACCGTACATTATTTCCTCCGTCTACCTTATCAACACTGGCCCCGAGCAACATCGCCATATTGAGTTGGATGGGAAATCCTTCCCTTCCGCATACAAAACACCAGTCCTGTGACTTATTCTATTGTCCGTATGAGAGAAATACAGATGTTCGAGTCTGTCTTACTTTCTTCTCATTTCACTTCCTCTCAGCCATTTTTCTTTACTCCGTGTCCCATGACCAGGCTCTGTGCTGTTTGATGTTCTGAGTCCCGTTTTGCACTTTCATTTGTCTCAAGATCCTGTCTCGGGCTCTGCTATACCTATACATCTCATCCAGGAGACTTTGGCACTTGAAGCAAAGCCTGTGTATTCCTTGCTCTCATGGTTAGAAGCCAAGGACAGGCTAGGGACTGAAGTACGAAGGTCTGTCTTGAGACTCGATATGCGTGTATCTAGCATCGTGCCAGGCCAGGTCTGCATTACATTTCTCGTTCATATCTTCAGGTAATTTTTGGCATTGTAGACGGTGTAAGATAATCCACTTTTTGTTCATCAGCTCTCTCTGCGTTGCTAGTTATAGGAAGAGGTATTAGAGCGAACTTTGCACATGGTTGATCGCTTGAGTGTATTAAAATATCATCTAGTCCCCGACGTTGTTAAACAACCTCTAATCCAAACAAGCCACTAAAACAGAACCAGTAAAACACCAGTGCCCAAGCCCCACGCTAATGATATCATACAAATGTCCGACACCGAAAGAGATGATTTTATGTACAAGTTTAAGGCGAGAGAAAAATCGCTTTGCCATGTGTAAATAATTTTCGGTCGGGCGTTTTTTCGCCTCACCAATTCCATGTTCGACTTGAAGCTGTGAAAACTGGAGGCTTCCATTGCAAACGTGCAGGGTCAATTTTGCGCGACCCTTTAATTTTCTCTTTTTCAAGACGCTTATTGTGTTGTTCGACGACTTGGTCCGTGAGGACGATAACCCAGTTTCCTTTCTGTACAAACAGTTAGTTATCTGCTTTGAGCATACGGGGTGAGGGATAGGGTCTGGTAACATACGTGGTACCTAAGCATATTGAACACGACTAGCGTCTCATGCACATCCTTCTCGGTCATGGATGTTAACACAGCAAGCTCGTTCTCACTCATGGACTCTCGGCCCGGCTCTATGAGTAACTCTACGAGTGTTTCTCGCCAGTATTGCCGGTAACTTAGCAGACCCAGGTCACTGAGGGGCTTTTCTGGAGAGCCAAGCTTTCCTTCTCGCTTGCTGAGCTCATAACTGAAGGAAATAAGCAGTCGCCCGTAGCCTAGACGCTGGTATTGTGGTAAAGTCAAGATACAAGCGAGGTTATAACCTTCTGCGGAATCTTTTTCTTTGGAAAAATAGCCCACCAGATGGCAACCGGTCTCATCTCGAGTGGCCATGCAGTAGAATAGGAAAGGGTCGACGTCGTAGTAGAGTGTTTTATGGTCAAGGAAGAGCTTGCTAAGAAGACAAAGGTTGCGGCACCAGGTACGCTGGCGTCGACCGTCCACTTCAAAGAATGATATATGATCATCACGATAGATCTCGTTCCCAGGGGGGTGCACTAGGGTACATTTCGCACGGTGGCGCTCAAAAGCGCGTTTGTTGTCGAAATAACTCAAGCAAAATTCATCAATGTAGATCATGTCGACATCTGAGAAGGAGGCAGGATAAGGAGAGAAGTACCACGGCTCAATGTCAAACTTGCCCATTTGTAGACGATTCAAGTTACGCACACGGTGAATTTCCGTGGGATTTTGTGTCATACTCCCGCTTGTACGCAATCGTTCGATTTCCTCTTCGCGCGACATTTTACCTTGTTCATGCTCCTCCTTGGTATCTGTGAAACTGACGCCGATCATATCAACATCTTCCAATTCGGGCTTAGGGGTCACGTCTGCAGAAATGGCTTCCGAGTCTAAGACTGACAAATTGGCAGGCGTCTCGTCACGGTTTTCTTTCCCGCCTGCCTTAGATGGACGCTGTGCCTTGCCAACATTGGTATTTTTGCCCGTCAAAAGATCAGGGGTTGCCGAAACCTCGCGGCTTCCGGCTCTTGCACGCTTCTGAGCATTCTTGCTTGGTGCTTTGTTACCAGGGCCTGCTTTCTTCTTCTCTGGTTTTTCAGGCTGCGGCCACTCAACCTCGTGAGATAAATCAATCCTTGCGGAATCAATCCACTCTACAATTGTGTCAGCAGGATCTTGCAATATAAACACTGACACTAGACTTACCGTCGAGACGCTTATTGAAATCGACGTAATGGACGCTAAAGTCCGATTAGCACTCTTGTGTAGGCACATTCCATGTCTATTTGTGACATACTAAAAGCTTGGACCATCTTTGCGCTGTCTGATAGACAAGATTTCGGCTTTTCTCAATTCTCCATCCTACCAAGCTATGTCAGTTTATAGTTTGATGTATGATATCAATCACGTGATCATATAAAATTGAAGGGATTGAATAGCAACTAACCTTCTGAACCATAGCCTTAACACCGATTCTATCGTTCTGATTAGTGGATGCGACCGATAAAATAGACATCAAGGACACTATGAATAATTTCTCAGGGTATATTCAGCGACATACCGAATGGTATTGAGGGTGGCAAACCCCTTCTCAACGGGGTCCGGCGTCGCGGTTGCCTCCCCATGGGAATCTCTGACACCCATCGTGCCAGGGGAGTGATACTCGATCGGTCTAGCGGGTTTCTATAGATGGAGATACAATAGTGGAGGGAATACGCGATGCAGACGGAGGGAGACGATACTGGAGGGGATGGAGGATTGTCCGTTGCGATGCTCGGAAGAGACCGCCTTTGAGGCTGTTTGCCTGAGGTTCCCAATCTGTGGTCATCTAATCATCCGTTTTTAGTAGCCCTTACAACCCGATATTGACAGTGACAGTCAGTTATACTGTGGTTCTTTTTCTGGTTGAGCATGCAAATGATGCTTCTACATTTCATTCAGTTTGTGTTGAGTATCCCCTTAAAATAAAATAGGCTTGAGCCAACAATAGAGCCACCGCATAAAGAGACAGAATGAGAAAACTTCCAGTTAAATCCGATAGACACGCCATGTATGAAGACTTGCAGCAAATGTGGAAGAAGGCATAATTGGATTACATTTTGGAGTACAAAATTCAAGCACTAACCTCACAGCTTTGGCATCAATGCCATCCGTTAACCATCCCCCCGGTCCCTGCAACGAGTTCACCAAGCTCCTCTTTTCGGGTCCGGTATACTTCTTGAGCTTCACGTTCTCTTCTCATGACAAAGGCCACGTCGTCCCGCAGCTTCTCTAGCCTCGTAGAAATGGCTGCCTCCTCAGAAATCTGCAGGTTACGGAATGCATCTAGCTCATCCTTTGACTTCTCCAAGGCAGCGCTGGCTTCAAGTATCTTAGTCCGTAGCATCTTCGCCCGGTTTTGATACCCACCGTAATGTAGCGCAAGTTTCTTCTCAAGTTTGTTTCCTCTCTCGGCTGTGGCAAGCAGAGAGGCTTGCACATTATCAAAAACACTAATCATGCGTTGCTCTTGTTGGTACTCGTCCTCTTCGTCGTCGGCATAATTGGAAAGACCTGGAAGAGTCTTCGAGTGTGTAGTTGTCCACTGTGCATCGAAGTCCTCTGTCCACTCCGGTTTCTTTTCATCGGAAGTGGCTTCAGTGACAATAGCCCTGCGAGCTGCTTCCATCAACGTGTCGTCAAATCGTTCCACCTTCCGTGCTTTGCCCTCTACCTTAGCACCGGGTACGGGGAATTTTCTAGCATCGTGGGCAATGAGCAAAGCAGCCTCCTTGGAGATCATACCGACAATCGGATCCGTCACTTGCGACGCACGTCCGACCAGCGCATCTATATCTAGAACGCTCGGACGGGGCAGTGATCGCTGATAGACTTGTGATTGACGCTTTAATTCAGCCTGTGCTTCCTTTTCTCGCGCCTCTCTTTCCCTCCTGTCACGCTCCGCCATATCCTCTTCCCTATATTCCTCACTAACAGTTGGCTCTGCAGACTCTGAAGGAAGTTCTTCCAGTTCCCATTCAGTTTCTTTTGGTTTTGGCAGCGCGGAAAGCTTGCTGCGAATGCTTTGACGCATAAAATTCTCGTGCATCCTGATCTCCTTCGGAGTGCTCCCAACAAGTTGGCCGCCTTCCATCTGATTCAGGGAGAAATGGTCACGGGGGGTCCGTAGAGGAGTCGCCCCCGGACCAACACCTCCACGCATAGGTGTCGCACCGACACCACCATTGGCCTGTCGGAAAGGCGTGGCCATAGGGTTCGGGGTGACAATCTCCTGGCGCCGCGGTGCAATACCATCAAAGCCGGTAGAAGATCCTCCCTCGTGCAAAGGTGTGTTCTCTCCTCCCAGCAATGACGATTGGGTTTCAGTAAGGGCTCTGATGTTCTTAATCTCATTGGCGATATGATCTTCCTCCGGCGCAGCGCGAGGAGTCCTGATCGGTGTTCCGCCAACGATTGCCGAATAATTTCCAAGCAATCCTCTTGTCATTTCTTCATCTCCAGCCATTTTGCTAGCCTTATCACCTGCCATACCCATCTTGATGATATCCTCCATTTCACTTTCGCTAACCTGGGGGCTTGGTAGGACAAGAGCTCTTCTTTTGCTACTCTGCTCCGCCTCGCGGATCTTCTGCATTTGCCCAGCTCTTGCTGCTGCTGCAGAAGCTGCAGAATTGCCGTTCTTATCATTTTTCCTCTTCTTGCGCTCCGCCTCCTCGTCTTGGTCTCCTTTGCGCTTGTTGGCAAGCTGTTGCTTACGGGGGTCGAACATTTCGCGCTGTCTCTCATTCCTCGCTTCTTCCTCCATAGTATCGTAGAAACCAGGGGCTGCCGGCTTTTCGAACGGGATATCGGCATTGTAATCCATCTCACCCTTCTTTCGAGTAACAACCTTGATGTTGATACCAGCATTTTTGAGTTCACGACGCTTCTGAAGCACAGCAAGTCTCCGAGATTCTTCCAGCTGTCGTTCCCTAGCTTTTCTCTTTGCTTTCTTTCCTTGTGTATTCGCCAAACGAGCTCGAGCTTCACTCAGCATCTCCTTTTCGTCTTCGTCAAGGTCAATTGTATCCGGGCGAGCGGGCTTCGATTCAGGGTCGGGATCTAATTCGCCAGGCCTAGTTCAAGTTAGCGAAAAGAAATTCATAGCATAAGTACAGATTAGCATACCGTAACCGTCTCACATCGTCCGCACTTGGCGCAGCGGTCTCCCCACCCTCAGGACCTCCTAGACCAAACTCGTCGTTTTCACGAGCTTCCGCCTCATCCAACAATTTCTGGTAGCGCTCGAGACATTGAGTGGCCGTACGTCCAACAATCGGTGCAATCGTACGCCACTGAGTGGGCATCAACTTGGCCAAATGCAGTAGCTTCTCATCCTCCTCCCTCGACCACTCGACCTTCCGGATGCCGGGATCCAGCCATTCCACCCATCGAGCCTTGCATTGCTTAGGTGTTTTTCTGGCTAGCAGTGAAGATACTCGCGCCCACTGGTTGAGACCATACTTGGACACCTGTAAGATGCCATCTATTAGTGACCGTCCGATCACACCACAAGCTTCTTTATATTCATCTAGCGCGCATGTTAACTTACCGCCGCCCGAAGCACCTCATCTTCGATATTCGTCCTAAATACATGTAAGCCTTTGATCAATAGGAATATTGCAAGTCGCAATAGCTCTTACCAGACACCTCCTTTGACCACCGGCATGGTTGTTAAGATTCAGCAGCCGTCTTCAGACCAATCGAATTATAGTATCGTATGCGAGATTCTAAATAGAGACTTGAACGGAGCCCCCAGGGCTAGTGGCTAGAGAAGTCAGTGCAGATGATAACCCGACGCGGGCGAAAAGCACGTCGCTGAGAAGTTCAGTCTTCAACTTGCCCGCGATAGCCGCGAAGAGCTTTAGCGCGGCAGACGCACTAGCATGTAATGTAACTAATCGTCCCGCGATACGGTATTAGGTAAGCGGGTCCAGATTTTTGGCCGCAAATAATTCAGATTATCTACTAGCGCTAAAGGAAAAAGGAAAAGACTTCCCACTTTACAATTCGATATTGCAATCTAGTTGGCAAGGTCTACAAAATGTCTCCTTCCACAGATGCTCCCAGGCAATTCAGCCAACCTTCTCGTAAGGGTAAAAAGGCGTGGCGAAAGAATGTGGATGTGACGGAGGTCCAAGAAGGTCTCCGGTTGTTGAAAGATGAGGAGATCAAAGGGTAAATATGACCATACTGTCTTTCTCTCGATGCTTCAAAAGCTGATTTAATATTACAGCGGTGTCCTGGCAGAGAAGCCTTCTGAAGAGCTGTTCACCTTCGATACCACTGGTTCAACAGAAATTCGCAAAGCATTCGAGAAAAAGCACAAGCCGCTGAAATCGGAAGAAATTATTGCCCAGCGGTCGGTCATCCCAGCGGTAGACACTCGCAAACGTAACAACTCGAAGGTGACAGATGGCGTTCTCGAACCGAAAACTAAGAAACACAAGAGCGACTGGGTTACCCGCAAGGATTGGCTGCGCTTAAAACAAGTCGCTAAAGAAGGCAAACCCATCAAAAAGGACGTAGGAGGTGACTTCTATGATCCCTGGGCTGATGCTGAAGATCCAACGCCTGTGGAGGATCCGCAATTTGATTTCTTGGAGAAACCGAAGCCGAAGGTTGCACCTGTAACGCTAAAGGAAGCCCCGATTTCACTTGCCGCAAATGGAAAAGCGATTCCTGCTGTCCGCACGCCGAACGCTGGCACAAGTTATAATCCAACCTTTGAGGACTGGGATGGTCTTCTACAGGAACAAGGAGCCAAGGAGGTAGAGGCAGAGAAAAAGCGCCTGGAGGAGGAGCGTAAAGAAGAAGAAAGACAGCGTATGATTGCCGAGGCCAAGGATGACGATGGTGAGGTGAGGTCGGACGATGAAAGTGCCTGGGAAGGTTTCGAGAGCGAGTACGAGACTCCGGATTGGCTGAAGAAGAAACGTCCAGAGAGAAAGACGAAAGCACAAAGAAACAAGATTAAGCGACGTAAGGAGGCTGAGAGGCAAGCAAAATGGGAGGCACAGATGAAGAAGAAGGAAGAGCAGGTTGAGCAGGCAAGAGCTATTGCTGAGAAAATGAAGCAGCAAGAGCTTGAACGCGCTGGGTCTTCCGAATCTGAGGGAGAAGGTGATGATACAGTTTTGCGGCGAAAGCCTTTGGGTGGAAGGACATAGTATGTTTCCCCAGTCCTACCTATACCTTATTCATTTACTGACCTCACACCAGTGCCCCCGAGCAAAAACTGGAGGTTGTTCTACCAGATGAGCTGCAGGACTCACTGCGCTTGCTTAAGCCAGAGGGAAATCTGCTCGACGACCGATTCCGGACGTTAATCGTTCAAGGAAAGTTAGAATCTCGAAAGCCTGTTTCACAACCCAAGAAGGCAAAGAGAAAGCTGACGGAGAAATGGGGTCACAAGGATTTCAAGGTTCCAGGCCTGTAAATAGATTCCCTTTTCGTTTCCATATTGATTTCTTTTCACATAGACTTCTATTGTATAATGAGGCGTTGCTAGATATAAAAAGTTATTTTGCTTTCCAATACCCCGCATCGGGCATTAAAAGGGTGCTTATAGATTGTATAAACTAAAGCTTTTGTGCGGTTACTACAATATAGTCTATACCCCATATATTCCACGTTATAAGGGAGTAAATCAATGCCGATAAGCTCAGTACATGTAAGGAAGTTATGGCCAGCTATAAAAAAAAAAAAAAACAAAAAAAAAAGAGGACCGGAAGTGTTCGAGACTCGTGAGTGGGCCATCCGAAAATTTAACTTTAGCGCAATTGATCGGATTTATCGTCGATTCTGGAAAGCTGCTCCTCCGCATCAAATATCTTTCTTGTCTCCTCGCATCGCGTATCCAGAACCAGAGCACAATGCAATAAGATCCATCTGACCATTGGAATGGACGTGAAAACCCTTTCCAGCAATTGGAAGAAACTCCAGGAGACGCTGAAAAAGAATCCCGTCTCCAGCTCTACAAAACGCAAGACATCGGAGCGGGAAGGCCAAAATGGTGTGGTAAAGAAGCGAAAAACGGAGACAGTCGAAGGGAAAACCAAACTTGAACAATCTCGTGTACCGAAAAGGAGGAAGAGAATGACTGACAGCGCTGTTGATGGAGACAAGGATGGCGTTCAGGAAACCGCCGTGAAAACTATCTCCCGGAAGAATTCTACTGCCTCGATTGCGCCGCGACCCGAAATGAAGATTGCGAAGGTCAATGAGGGCCGGTCACCGACGTTAGTATCTCTGCTGTCTCTCTGCCATATGTTTTGGTTCAAACCTTTGCTAATCCGGTGCTAGTGCGGAACTAGGTAAATATGTTGCGATGGACTGCGAGATGGTGGGAGTCGGCCCTAACCCCGACAACGACTCGGCTCTTGCACGTGTCAGTATTGTCAACTTCAACGGCGAACAAGTATATGACTCTTTTGTACGACCGAAAGAAATGGTCACGGATTGGCGAACACATGTGAGCGGCATATTACCGAAGCATATGATGGAAGCCCGGTCCCTTGAACAAGTTCAAAAAGATGTTGCAGAGATCATGGATGGGCGAACACTCGTTGGGCATGCCTTGCGGAACGATCTGGATGCACTTCTTCTAAGCCATCCCAAGCGCGACATTAGAGACACTAGCAAGCACCCACCATATCGAAAGATTGCCGGAGGTGGTTCTCCCCGCTTGAAAATGTTGGCTTCAGAATTTCTAGGTCTGGATATTCAGAGCGGCGCTCATTCTAGTGTGGAGGATGCTAAGGCTACAATGCTTTTATATCGGCGAGATAAGGATGAATTCGAGAAGGAACACCTGAAGAAATGGCCGGTACGGGTAGTGGTTGAGAAGGAGAATGGAGATGACCAGAAGAAGAAGAAAAAGAAGAAGAAGAAGACGCGCAAGAGGTGATTAAGTTAAATACAAGCTTGTCTAATATACCCAAATTCTATGGCGTTTGATATCATCCAATCCGACTACTTTGATCATAGATTCCCTGGTTGCATACTGTATCTCGAGCAAGCATATAGAATTGGAACGCTTTTAATACAGATAATTGGTCCTTGACGTTTATCGACGTATTTTGTCTGAGGTTGAGATCTGAGAGACTATAATGCTCATTTATACTGTCGATCCGTCGATGCTCTGGGGTCGGAAATTTCCGCTCCCAACGGCATTTTAAATCACTTTACGCGGAGAACGCGACGCGTGCGCCAGTTTATTCCCATCCATCATCATCCAGCTCATAGAGCAACATCCTAGATTATTAACAAACCAGCTAACTTCCTTGCATTCGGCTCAATTACTTCTTGTTTGCACTAGTCAATTGAAATTAAGATCCAAACGCAACATGTTCGCTATCCAACCTCAGCAACAGTCCTCAGGATCAGAAGACGCGAATTTGCCGAAGAACGTTACCCCCAATATTCTTCCTTGTCGAATTCATTATGATGGTCCCGTTGGACCCCTGGGACGCTACTGGAAGTCTGAATCTGATGAAAATGGTCAGCGCGCCAATTAGCCTTCGGGTTCCAAAATACTGATTGACGCAGATACAAACCTACAAACTGCCTACTTCCGCGGCCGTAAGTTGCGAGGCCGACGTGTTGCGATTCCAGAAGGTTACGAAGGTGAGTAACTATATATGCCTGTTGTAAACCCTACAGACTAACAATCCAACTCAGGGATTATTGCGCTCCCAACAGAGCGTGTGATGCCATCGACCCAACGCAACGCAAACTCTACGATCAGCGAGGAAACGGAACAGGAAGAGCCAGTCAAGATCCTGGAAAAACAAGCTACTTTCAATGAATATGTGGTGTGGGGTCACGAGCTGACCCCTGCGGCGGACGACTCCTTCGTCAAGGGAGTTGAAGAGTGGCTGAAACTGGCTGAAGTGGTGAGTCAAACCATTCTTCCCCCCTTTCTCTTTTCAATTTTGTGCTTTTGTATGTTCGAGGACTGATCACGAGTAGATGCATTGCCAGCCTAGTGACGAAAAGAAATCTTCATGAACTCGGCCCTGGCTTATCTGTGGACATCCTACGCGACGAAACCATTTTGGTATATAGACACTTCCCTGTTAAACACGACTCGGGTCTTTACAGGATACACCTCCTTAGGGAAATTGCAGCGGCGCCTGACAAGATACGGCCGCACATTGACATCCTCATATCACCATGGTGATCTATGGTGAATGGTGCTTGACGCATGAGCATCTATCAATGGTGAAACAACCGCGATCCTGCTTATGACCGCCATGAGGATTTCAATCCGGCTAAAGATATATGCCTCCATCCAATTTCTACGTATAGAAGCACTTATTGGCGGCTCGGTTCCTTGCTTTGCTTGCTCTAGCGTGCGCAGCATCATTTTATTATGACGTGCTGTCCGGGAGCTACATACAGTGTACAGAGAGACTATACTACTTTAGCATATAGACATATCATATACCTATACTTTCCAAGATCGAAGCTTGCATTACCCGGTTGAATCATTGACTATTCGCCCTTCTGGTGAAGAGCTATATACTGTAAGGGATATAGCCAGGGCCCTATATTCCACAAGACCAAAAGACCACATAAATCTGAATCTACGATTCAGATGCTCTAAGTTGCACCTATATAGCTTCCCACCGTTACATAGATCGATCACAGTATTGATAACACCTTGATAAGTATTGACCGCCCAACTATTCTGCCGGGCACGTATTAAAGATACGGGGTAAATTTAAGCAAGATCAACCTTCAACTTTTTGATACCCCACACAATCATGCAAGCCGGCAACGACACGAAAGTGGCACCCGAAGCACTGATCTCGAAGTTTGAGATCAGCAGGTTGCTCAGGCAAGGTTCGGACTCCCTGAATTATTACAAGTGGCCCTTCACCCAACCCGCTATCGTCAATACCTTAGTAACTAAGAAAGCTATACTTAGATCAAAGTGGCCGCCGCATCGCTCTCCTGGGAACAATCGAAGGAAAACAAGGCATTCTCATAGCCGAGCGAGCCGCCTTCGCTACCGAATCCCTCGAGGTATTGAAAGCGTTCCACTCAGCAATTACCCGCGTAAACAACCTGGGTGATAATGACATCTACCGCTGGTACCTGGCATCGTCAGGTGTGGACAGTGAGGGCCACCAATCTGCCGACCTCAAACTGAACCTCATCTGGCCGTGCACCGAGCAGCATATCAAGAAGTACTCCGATCAGGTTCTGCGCATGGTGACCGAAACACCTGAGATTTACCGGGACTATATCCGGCCGTATATGAGTGCCAAGCGGGAGGAGGGCCGGTTGAAATGGGTATTTAACATCCTTGAGGGCCGAACGGAACAGGAAGATGTTATTCTTCGGGACCAGGGTCACGGTCCCGAGGATGGGTTCCTGATGCTTCCTGATCTTAACTGGGATCGGAAAACGATAGGCTCGTTGCATCTGCTGGCTCTTGTGCAACGGAGGGATATCTGGAGCTTACGAGATTTGAAGAAGAAACATATCCCTTGGTTGAAGTATTTGCGTCAACGGTTGCTAGAGGGTACAGTGAATATGTATCCGGATTTGGATCAAGATCAGCTCAAGCTTTATGTGCACTGTAAGTGGTATCATGTAGGTATGCTGAGGGGGCAATAACTGACAGTCATCAGACCAACCGACATATTATCACTTCCACGTTCACATTGTTAATGTCATGCTGGAAGCTGGCGCTACGCAGGCTACGGGCAAAGCTTTTGGGTTGGAGAACCTTATTTCTCAGTTGGAGACCATCTCTGGCGACGAGGAAGCGAGTATGGCCGATGTCAGCTTGTCGTATTTCCTTGGAGAAGCCAGTGAGCTGTGGACCGATATTTATGAGCCGTTGAAACGGGGAGTGAAGCCATTGCAGAACTAGAACTGTGTTTAGCTATAGACAGGAAGGCCATAGACATGGTTATGAATGACATGAACTTATGACAAACATATTCCCATGAAATCATCTGCATGAATTCTCTGCGAAATAAATATATTAACATGAATCTAAATGGCAGGCCCCTATAATCAATATATTGACAGGGCCAAACTACCGTAAACCTTTAAGGCCGTCACATGTCATGTCATTGACTGGAAGGCGGAAACCCCGATTTAATTAGAATATAAATAAACTTAACTGCGACCCCGCAGATCAACTCCAACCCCTCACTGACAACATTTTACCAACTCCGTCTCTCCACTTTGACCTCAGAACCTACCATTTCGTACCATTTCACATCAAAAACCCCGTGTTATTATATTCAAGGAAAGAGCCAATAAGCAAGATGACAGACCATGTAGATGTCCCAGAAGCCAACAAGGCCTTCGTGCCCCTCGGTATATAATACCCCACTCCAAGCCAGCAGAAGAAGGCAAGAAGACACCAACTGACCTAATGGACACAGAAAACAACCCAGAAGTGATGTCGCACTTAGTCCACCAGCTCGGTCTCCCACCGACCCTAGGCTTCACAGACGTATACTCAATTGACGAGCCAGACCTCCTAGCCTTCGTTCCCCGTCCCTCGCACGCCCTCCTCCTCGTCTTCCCCGTCTCCAAAACCTACGAATCATCCCGCGTATCCGAAGATAGCAAACTCACCGACTATACTGGCTCGGGGCCCTCGGAACCGGTCATGTGGTTTAAACAGACGATCCGGAACGCCTGCGGTTTGATCGGATTGCTGCACGCTGTGTCCAATGGAGAGGCTCGGAAACAGGTTCTCCCTGGATCAGATTTGGATGGTCTTCTGCGGGATGCAGAGCCCCTTTGTCCTATTGACAGAGCGAATCTGTTGTATGAGAGCAAGGCACTGGAGAGTGCTCATGCTGATGCAGCGAAGTTGGGCGATACTACGGCCCCCCAGGCAGAGGATTCCGTTGACTTGCACTTTGTGGCATTTGTGAAGGGAGTTGATGGAAGGTTGTGGGAGCTAGACGGGAGGAGGAAGGGCCCGTTGGAAAGGGGGAAGTTGGATGAGAATGAAGATGCATTGAGCGAGAAGGCTCTTAACTTGGGAGTTAGGAGGTTCTTGAAGACTGAGGCTCAGGGTGGTAACCCGGACTTGAGGTTCAGTTTGGTCAGCTTGGGGCCTGTTTTTGATTAAGGGGCATGCTAATGTATCTTTTCGTTTGTGTATACATATTCGAATAGGTGTTTGGGAGTTTACATATGCTGGGTTTGCCCAGACTAGAGTGGCTCAGGTGAAGCCAATGGCCAGGTATCTACGGTGGATGTAGTATCAACGTATATAACGATAGAAATCATTCACGACTCTATGATTATCCTATGTATAACAGAGATGCCAAGAAAGGGACTTTGGTATCTAAACATACATCATAAACCAATTCAGATCAACTCAAGCTCGTATCTTTATCATGAACCCACCATTCCTCCGAGTTGAACTTCAGAGCTTCATCTCCACATGCCCACCATCCGGCAGTCAAATTGCGTGCGAATACCTCTAAGGCGGAATAAGTTGTGCGATCTTCCGACTTAGGAGAAGGAGAAGCATCGTCAAAGAAAACTTTCTCAAAAATCTCCTTTAAGTTCGGCTTCCGGGAATGCACATCTGGAACAGCAGCGATGAACCTCCTAGTGACGACACCGCCACCACTTTTCTCCGATGAAACAGCCGGCAGTTGGGGACTGTTCATCCTTCCTATGACCAGAACTTCATAAGGTTTCCGCCAGAGACCATCTATCGGTGTGATAGGATCCCCGTTTGCCGTGGCTTTGATCCAAATCCATTCCTCGCAGACGGAAAGACCTGCGCCTTGGATAGCATCATAGGCTGTTCTCCGCGCTTTTGCAGAGTTGGTAATCCATATGGCTGCTATAGAGCTTTGGGTCTGTGGCTCGGGAGGCTTTGGGGTCGATATACGATCATCAGAAGTGCCGCAACGGAAGGTGCAATGACTGTCTTGTAAGTGCACCCTGAGGATATCTCGAATACACTGCGTCAGTAGATCACCCTCGAGGTAGTGCTGTGTATGGTAATGTCCGCTGCGTCGAACAGATCTATTCACCCATGGCGGATCAAGGAGGATTAGATCGAATTTCCGGTCTCGAGAGAGACCTGGTATAGGGTCTATGAATCTGTTGGGCTTCGTGGCAGACTGTGATATAGGTAGTTTGCAAAGTAAGAAGCTCGATAGTGGTGGTATATAGTACGTATGGTTATAGTGTTGCGCGCAGTTGGTCTCAGTTGAGTTGCCGTGCCTTCCCAATACGCAACCAGCTCTCACAGTTGCATGGTCAGAGGACGTATTTCTGACGACAAGATTGCAAAGACCCGACATGGAGTCGAACAAATTCAACCCAGGCGAGAGGACCAAAGGCGGATTGACCAGGTCTGGGTTCTGAGGCACGCCCCGTAGCTTGGTCGACTTTCCAGGAACGGTTGAATCCGTGTAGTCCTCGACTGGGAACCGGCAGTCATCATTCCCACTGGACTCTAGACCTTTTCGGCTTCTTTTTCCTAGAGACACATTTCCTTCGCGGCAATGAGCAGTACAATTCCGTCCAGAGTCAGGTGCTAAGGTCCTTCTTTCAAAACACCACTCATCACCCCCAAGACTCAGCCGAATTTCATGCAGCGCCTCTCTCACCAAAGGCGCAATAGCATCGTGGATTTCTCGCTCCGAAACAGGAATCCTTTGTAGGACTTTTGCCCTCGCGGCATCCGTTTTAGGCTCTGTAGATCCAGGGTAAGGGACTTTTAGGGGTGTTGAAGATAAGACATGCCTTAGACAGACCTGTGTGCTCGAGATTAGCTCTGAAGAGTCTGATGGTGACTCCTGTTGGACTGGTGAAAAATCCTGAGCGAGAGCAATAGACGTGGGAATGTCAAGAAGAAAGACTGTGTTCTGAGAGTTTTGATAGAGAATTGAGGATCGAGTCATTGTTGATTGCTTGTGGCTTCGCAATGCCACTGTTCTTGAGGAATATCGAAGAAGTAGCGATGGGGATGGGGATTTGCACGGATCGTCCCCGGAAAACGCCTGACAGGCAATTCTCCAACCCTTAATATATATATGTTCCCCAAGGCTAAGATAGAAGGCTAAACGCGTATTAAACTACAACCATGGGAAATAAAATATGATCATGTTGTCTATTTTAGATAATATGGATTCCTAACGAGATACAGACAGCGCTGGTCAAACATTCACAAAAGCTTCATATCGAGACTATCAAGGAAATTCGTCACGTCACCAGCAGTCTAAACCCACTGCAAGATTGAGACCACAAGAAATACAGGACTTTGAGTGATAGAAAACCAACAACAGAAACAACAAGAACAACGACAACTCTCCTTGTATCCAACACAACTCAGGTTGAAGAAACACGGCTTGAAACTCGGTGGTTCGCACCACTTGATGCTATATTGACAAATGTGACACCACCATGCTCTTTAAAGATGAGATAAGAACGAGAATAAAAATGGAAATAAAAACCAACAACACTTTTCCCTCTGTCGTCTCTCCTTTCCCCCTCTTCCAAGACGATCCAGCGTCAGTCTAGGTGAGATAAGGGTCATTTCATACATATAACCATACTACTCCGTATCCGGAAAAGTAGCAAAAAGTGGAATGAAAAAAATGTTAACTTTATACATAAAGTTGAAACAAAGTTGGATTAAAAGGTCATATGCGAACCTCAGCGCTAATAAAAGATGATGTTAGCTTCTGTACGAGGCAGCCGCTGCTCACATATAGAATAGGAACCACTTACACGTCCACGTCGTCCCCCAGTGGACTGTCCTTGGGCAGGTTGCTGGAAATTAAATTGAGGAGGATACTGATACATCTGAGCCGTGTTCATAACAGGGCTAAACTGCTGGGGGCCAAATCCGGACTGATTAAGCATGGAGCCGGGAGGGCTCATCTGCGTAGCTCCAGACAAGGGGGTAGCCTGAGCCTGCATGCCTCGAAGGCTGTCCACTGAGGGAGATCCGCCCGGATATCCAAAATTAGCGTTACCCAGGTTCGGATAAATTCCACCAGGTGAGACGCCGCGAGATTGCGCAGCCAAATAAGCCTGGTATTGCGCCTGTTGAAGTGGCAACAAAGGATCTTGACCGAAGCCAGAGCCGTTCATTCCTGACGCACCATTCAACGAATTGATAGTACCTGCCGAGCCCAGACCATTCACCCCACTGATAGCATAAGGGTCAAAAGACGCAACACTCGACTGCTGATCGGCCCGGGCATTCTCTAAGTTTTGAGAAAGCATAGCGGGAACGAACTGCCCATTGTACTGCCTGTCCACGGATGACTGAGAAGGATAATTCGAAGGTGCAGGCCGAGAGGCGGGACGCTGCTGTTGTTTCTCTGAGTTATCCCGTCCATGATGGTTATCCCGGGCACCGCCACGAGATGAAAGGCCGACCTCATCCATCAGTCGCTTATAGCCTTGGCTTGGTGTGGCCTTTAGCTTGGTGAGAACTTTCGACACGTTCTTCACAACCTCTGCACGCATGGATTCATCGAAAAATGGCGTGGTCAGAACCTTGAAAATCAAGGTTGCCCCTGATGTTTGATCGCTCAGTATCTTCTCTAAGACTTCATCACCAGGGCTGAAGAAAAGTGCCTTCAACACTATTTCACGGGCATCGGGCTCGTTGCGTTGGTTAATAACCTTTAGAACCGTTAAATAGGCAACTTTATGGGTGCAGAGATGCACCAAATGCGGCACAAGTCTTGGGGCAAGCACAGTTCGCCGGCGAGGGAAAGTGCAGGTGTCGAGGAACCATGTGAGCAAAAGCGCACCGTTAGCATTTGTCGCGAGCTGCACGCTGTGAAGAGAGATTGCGGCCGCAAGCATGCGCTGCTGATCCTTGGTGGCGTGGTGACTTTCAAGGCAGGCTCTCATCGCGCGAGCTCCGAACCGTCCTTGGGCGACCTCCCACATACGGCTCAGCATAGTCTCAAAAATGAAGTCATTGAACGAGGCGCCAAAGCGAAGACAACATTGTAAAACGTAGTTTCCGTACTGATCAAGGAAAAGTGGGACGGTGTAGGGGCGGAGTGCATCCACAATCATCTTCTTCTGATCTGGACTCTGAGCGACGTCAATGATTTTCTGCGCAGCCCAGGTACCATTCTTATGAACACCAATCTCAGCGAGGTGTGGTGCGATTTGAACAAGCATTTGCTCTTTGATCGGTTCAGAGCAGAACTCAAAAAGCTTTTGCACTACGGTGTTGCCCAGGTAGTCAGAGGAAAGCTCTGCAATCTCCGGTAGCATCGAGATCGCAGTCTCTTCGATTTCCTGGACCGAGCATGCACCGTTATCAATTCTCTTGCGAATATCGCGAAGGCGCGGAGCATCAAACATCCTGGTCTGACTAGGCTCAGGGATGGGAGGGATCTCGTCTTCAAATGCCTGATAAGCGATGGCCTGCTGGATACTTGCAGTTATATTAAGCATGTCTTCGTCACTAGCACCAAATTCCTTGACAATCTGCACCATCTCTGGCTGGAGCTCAGGAAGGGGAGGTATCTGCGGAACAGCAGTCACGGAATCAGAGCTTTCCACACCATCAGCGGCGGTCGACCTAGCGTTGGGATCAGGGGTGGGAGAAGACTGGATGCCGTTAACCCCAGGAGTCCCGGACGCAGAGGTGCCAGGAACTTTGGCATATCCAATTCGGACTGGGCCTGCGCCAGGGAAAATCTCCGTGCCATTGAGGATCGATTTGGCCTGAACAGCGCTTTCCACACGCTCAAAATTGACGAACCCACAGTTCTTGTGCGTCAGCACCCGGGTGGATTCGATTTTGCCGTATCTGCTAAAGATGGCTGCCAAAGAAGTGATTGTAGTAGAAACCGGAATGCTGCCAATCCATAAGGCACGAGTCGGGCCATCCTGGTTATTCTCATCAACCAAATCACCTTGTCGCATGCCCAGATTAGGCGCGCCACTTCCGCCCAGATGCATCATCTGCACAGCCTCCGACAATTCATCATACTCTCCACTCTCCGCAATATTCAAATCTGCGGCGCTAAAACTGTTCTCGAGGCGCGAAGGAGTGGCTAGATAGTTGCGAATCGAGGACCGCTGAGGAGGGGCCTCGAGAATTCCAGCAGTCCTGGCCCGCGGCCGGTTGACAGAAGCGTGGTTAGCAAATGCCTGGACAGCCAAATTGTGTTGATGGATCTGAGCCTGGGTAGCAGCCAGTTGGGCAGCAGTTGCTGCGGCTGAAGGTGTAACAGTACCTGAAGGAACCTGCGAGTAACGGCTCTCGTACTCAAGGTCTTCATCGTCTGCGTACTTTTCCTTAGCGTTTACAGAATATGACCGAAACCTATTGTTGTTTTTCATCATAGCTAATTCCGCCAGCAGCGGTGGCAGAGTAGACGCTTGCTGCTGTTGATGTTGCTGTTGTTGCTGCTGTTGAATGAGCATATCCACCGAGGGTCGCACAAGACTGGCTCGTGCTTGCTGCGGGGTTTCAGCTAGACCCAGGTAGTCCAGGGTCTTGACATCGGTGTCCGTGAGTCCATCTCTCGAAAAGGACGAATGGCTAGGAGAAGTGGGCCCCTCAGAGGATCGGATACTCGTGAGGGTGGTCGCCCGGTCGCGCCCCGTAGCCCAACTAGTAGAGAACAAGGATGGTCCAAATGGGCTAGACGGCCCGAGGAAGTTTGCCCTCTGTGGCATCGAACCAGCTCGGAGACGCGACAGAGAACCTGTGCCCCTAGCAGGAGCAACAGGAGCAGCAGTTGCACCTGTATCTATACCAGAAACTCCAGAGGGGCGAAAGGGGCTAGTCGACGGCGTGGGCCGAGAAGTTTGAGACATAAAAGATTGTTGAAGGCTTGCCTCATTCAGCGCACCGACGGGTGAAAATCTTGATGGCACAGTGCCGGCTCTAGCTCTCCGTGCAGGGCTATTGATTGAACCACTTGAAGTGGGCACTAGGTCAGGGAAACCCTCTTGGCTCGGGGACTCGGGGATGTTTTCGCGAAGCGGGGTAGAATGGCCACTGGTAGGGGGACCCCAGATACTTGGGGAGACGCCTTCCTCCGCCTGGATCTCTCGTGCTCTAGTAAAGCGAAAGGAGCGAGTCAATGGCACTATTCCAAGAAAGCGATATCAACAGGGGTATGCTACCAACCTTTTCGAGTATAGGCGAGCTCCAAGGTCATGGGAAGGGGATCCAGCCCCTAGCCTCGCATTTCCGATTGACCCTGCGGCGCCATTTAAGCCGCTTGGTCCAAAAGGTGACTTGACAGCGGCGGCAGCGGACAAATCGCTCGGAGAGCTGCGTCCCGTAGATGTCCCAGACATCGGTTGAGTGGTGGGAATATAGTTGAGGTTCATATGGCCCTCAGGTCGTGAAACAGGTAGCATTATAGATTATTTCCCTCCGCCTTTGGAAAAGGCAGGCACCAGATTCCCAGATTATAAATTTCCTATGGAGCAATAGATGATGTTGAAGGATGAAATCCGGTTCAGTCGGAGACGTTCCCGAAAAGAACCATGTGTTGATCGTACAATTCTTCGACAGCTAAAAAATACCTTGTGGAGTATAAGCACCAATTGACACCACCGCAGATGTTCATGAACTCACTGCTTGATCCGAGGGAATTCCAGTTAACCAGCGCTCAGTGTGTTGGACCGGTGTGTGAAAGGTGTTCGTAGCGGGGTCAACCGGAGGGCTTGGTCAAAATAATACGTAAGCTGGAACAGAGGCAATTAACACCCAGAAAGCGGAAAGAGGCAATATCAATTCTGCGCAGAAATCTGTCCGTTATGCATCGATGCCGACCTCTGGTAGATGATGATAATCTTGGCTAGTGTTCAGATCCAACTGCCACGATCCACCTAACAATAAGATCTCCAGAGTAATAATTATCGCTAGGCGACCAAGGCCCACCCGAAAAGACCACAAGGGACACAAGCAAGACGTCTCGAATAGATGATCGGGAGAGGGCGAAGGTGGAAGGAAGCAACGGTTCGCAGGTTTGCGGATCGAAAGGACCAAATTGATTTGAACGGGTGGCTGGAAAATAAACTGCGCGGTTTCCGACCAGATGCGTTAAAAAAGATATAGTGACAGTAAAGAAAAGGACCGAAGAGTGCAAAACAAATAGAATAAAAGTGAATAATATTCTAATTGAAAGAGGAGAGGAAATGAAGAAATATTATTTTTGGTTTGGGGGGAGGTTGGAAAGAAAAGAAAACGATATCGTAAGAAAAAATGGTGAGGATGGAAAATAAAGAAGACACAGGCAAGTCGTGGTAAACGTAAGGTACGGTCTCGAAGAGCTGATGGGAAGGGGAAAAGAGTTGGAAAGAGACTTCGACAGTGCGAAAGGGAAGGCGGTTGGTTCTTTTGCCGGATCCCCGGGGCAAGGAAATGTCATATTACTGTTACTATGGTTGGTCACCGGTTTACCGCTAGGAAGATAGTATTCAAAGGGAGCCGGCATTACTACTACTAGATTGATAGAATGTCATTCATACTTTGCTTATAGTAGATTCTTTCTCTTCTAACATCGGATTGCTATTTTTATCTGAGAGACTTGCTTTCAAATGGGATATATCGATGCTTTATCGTCAAGCATCTATCCTTGTAATTCTCTTCGTTAGGTAGGCGCACGAGTCAACATCCCCAACGGCTCCATCGGTCCCATCCATAGATCTTGCCGAACCAAAATCTGGAAGAGGACAAAATAACGCATTCGTTGCGGTCTGTCATCTCTCTTCCCCTTTCCTTCTTGTCTTGTCTTTTTTTTTTGTCGTTTTTCATTATTTTTTAGTTTTCTTCCCCCCTTTTTTTTGGTCTCATCTTTATCTTCCTTTAGGGGTGTCGTCTTAAACCAACTATCTATGCCTTGGGACAGAGGACCTGTGACTCTCAAAGTACATCCATGGCTGCCATAATACCTTCTCCACTCCTCGGAAATGTTTCAGACATGAACATTTGTCTGGTCATGTGGCATCTGAGCTCCAAAACATTGCATTCACCGGGCAATGGGTAACTATAGGAACAAATTTAAATTTCTCATCAGCTTAAACGATGACATCCATTCGTTGCCCTCATGATTGGGGTTTCTCATGATGCCATGGTGGACATATGTACATATACTAGCCATATAATTCGAACCCAACGATAGGGTTCATAGGATGAGCCCTTGAGAATTTTCAACCTTGGGAGGGCTGAGTAAAGTGTGAGCTAGTTTGTATTAGTCCCATCTGATTGACAGCCCTGAAACATGCTAAACCCCGCGTTCCACTGATCCATCTCCTGTTTGGCAATGGAGTCTTGCTTGCTGACATGATGCAGATGTTACGGGTGCTGTAAGTACAGGTGACAAGACCCATTGATTGGCGTCCTGTGGCAAGGTACAGTGTGTGAGAAGGGGAGTGGTTAGTGTTCAGTGGGTTTCTTGGAAGCTAATAGTTGATCTTTCACATCCCTGATACACGCCCACACACTTATGCTTTGTGACAAGTCCTCTCCCCTCCCTCCCCTCATCGTCACCAACTCACAAATGAGTGCATACCACAGTACTCCGTGTGAAACCGAACAATAGAAGCCAATTGCATATAGCTATAGTAGAATAACAATGAGTGTAAGCCGCCCCAGGATAGGCGGCCGTTGTTGAGGAACAATTAAAGCGCGCAGGAAATCAAAGTATATTGAGGTACATAATAAGTTTTACGTAGAATGGGAATTCCTACCAGCGCCTTTGGAAAGCACTAGATGAAGAGCAGAATGAAAGTAGAATGAACCAAAGGAAGGGAGATGTGGAGAAAGGGGTTACAAAAAAGGAATGACAAGACTGAGATTCGAACTCATGCACCCGGACGGATTGCATAACTATGTCTGCTTAGCGATTAGCTGTGCTTGCCCCCAAGCTTCTTTCAACACCGATCCAGGGCTTATCAGCGAGATCCTACATAAGATATATTCTCACATTGTGCCAACCCACCCATGAACCATTAAGTATCTCACTAAGGCGGACCCGGTGTCTCTGAAGCAGATCTTTAGCCACACTGTACGTCGGCCCCCAACCGCTTATCATGGCAGAGCAGCCCACTGAGTTTACTCTTCTTCACCTTTAGTTACTTCACGCGCCTTTCTCCCGTTTTTCTTTTTGGCGTTTACGGCGCCCGTCATAACTCCGCAAACCCAACCAAGCCTCTGACATTCATGATAACAAGCTCTGCGGATTCTTTTTAATCAAGCGGAACTGAACGCCACGCCGGACTCTGTCACCTCTGTTTTCTTCGGACGGATTTCTGTGACCAGTCTTGAAACAAACCATTGTCGCGTCCGCTAGATTCCCAAATTACACAGAAAATGGCGGATGATAACGTCGGCCAATCTTCCGCAGAAGAGGAGATGCCAGTGGTGTCCCTCATTGAGGGACGATCAAAGCGAAGCACAGCAGGACGCCACATGTCTGCCCTTCTCAATGCCGAAGCCGATGATGACCTCGCTCTTCTATTTGAGGAAGTCGATGATGATAACGAGTTCTCCGTCAATGCAGAGGAGGAAGGGGGCGAGGAGGACGATATGGGCCTAGACTCATCTTCGGACGAGGAGGACCAAGGGCCCAATGCTCGGTCTGATGATTACGAAGGGGAAACGCAACTACAAAAGGAAGAGAAGGCAGAAAAGAAAAAGCGAAGGGCCCAGCAAGATCTTCGATTTAAAATAACAAGCAAAAAAGTTAAGATAGATCCCACCGCCGTGTCCGCAGTACCCGCCCCCCCTCGACCAAAGAAGAAGTCGGAGCGTATTTCATGGATTCCTACGCCCGAGGAGGGACCCACACGATCATCCTCACGTCGCCAAACGATGCAGAACAAGGAGCTTACGCATGCACGACTTAAGGACAGTGAGGAGAAGCGCATTCGACTCATCGCGACTATGGAGGAAGCGGCGAAAAGAAAGGCGCACTTGAAGCCCAAGGAGATGACACAGGCCGAGCGCCTTGCCGAAGCTGAAAGGGTTGAAAGACAGAATAGCAAGAGCCTCAATCGATGGGAGGAGATGGAAAGGAGAAAAGCGGACGAAAGAAAAGCCAAAATCGAGGCCCTTCAAAACCGTCGTCTCGAAGGTCCTGTTATGTCTTACTGGAGTGGTGTAGCTACCTGGGTTGATGGTCGCTTGACGCGCCTCGGCAAAGTCGACATTACACCGAAGCTTGAAAAGGAGGATAATACGCGTAAGAAAAGTAAGAAGTCGGACAAGGAGGAGAAGACTACGACAGAACAAAAGCCTGCAGATATCTCTGCTACCAGTCCTGCCACGACACAGCCCCTACCCCCAACCATTTCTGAAAGTGCTGCAGGACCAGCCACATCTGGTGGGGAGAATATGTCGAAAGAAACACAAGACTCTACACTAACCGAGAAAACGGACCCTCTCCCCGTGCAGGGGAGTGACGCGAAACCCGAAAGTACAACTGTTACTGCCACGGGCGACTCTACAGTCTCGACTCCTTCGCTTGCTCGATCTCCCAAACCCGTGTCCGATGACGCGCAAACCATCGAACCAACGGCAGATGAAGGGTCACAAATGGAGGGAACGGGACTGCCAAAGAAGACACCTGAGGGCAAAGCTATAGAAAATGAGCCAGAAAGCGAACAAGCGCCAGAAAGCCGCGTCGAGTCGAAGCCTGAAGAAGCTGCAAAAGATCCAGTTCCAGGTACAGAAGATTTACAGATGTTAGATGAAGTCCCGACCCCGAAACTTGAGGCACAGGAGCAGGAGCAGGAGCAGAAGAATCAAGATCCGACACCCCCAGAAGGGAATGGCATCGATATACCGAAGGAACCAGCTGCCGAATCCACAACGACTCAACCAGCGCCTGACACAGTTACAGCCCCTCAGGCTGTCTCACCCCCCTCTACTGTTGCTGCTGCCCCGGATGCACCCACTGCGCCTGTACCACCCAATCAAGAAGGAGAGGTGACTGCAGCGATTCAGCAGGAACAGGTGGCTCCGGAGGTACAACTGGTTCAGCCAGCTGCTATAGCCGGGGAGGTGCCACAGCCCCAAATCCCACAGCATCCGCCAGTCATCGAACACGCTGGGAGGACTCTCACAGTGCTGGAGAACTTTGATGACAAGACTGCCCAGAGCCGCGAGTTCAGCATCTATTTCAATGCAAAGAAGCCACCAAGGCTTGCCAGTATGTAGCGGGCCCGTTTTCTATCCATCTTATTTCCAAAGTTTGCTTACATCCTGAATAGAGATCTCTTCGTCACTCTGCGTCATTACATCCCTTCCGTCGCGCTACCGGGACCCCGAAACGGCTCTTCCTTTTGCGAATGCATACGCATACAATGAAATCCGGAATACCGTCACTCAGAAGTATGCCTGGAGCACTATGCTCGGATGCTACGTGGGCCCCGCCGGGGTTGCTGCACGGGGTGTCCCCGAGCGCTTTCTAGATCCGAAGGCTCCGCCGCCGGAAAAAGTGAGTGAGAAGAAGGACAGCAGTGGTGATGGTGAGCCTGCCGATGGCAACAAGGATAAAGCAGGTGAGACAACAAAAGCTTCTGAGTGTGCTACCAACGCGTCTACTCCAGCAGCTACTACACCTACACCTGCACCTGCACCTGCACCTACAGCAGCAACGGAAACTGGAGCGGGCGATCCTATGGAAGTTGATAAATGATAAACAAGCAACAGGAACCCAGGAGGCTGTGTTGCTTAGATACTTGTATTATATTGTGATACCCAGGATAAAATAACGAATTTCTACTACAGTCCCTTTGTCTAAGTACATACGCCGTTCGGTAAGTTTATAGCGACGGCCTGCTTTGCTCGACCAGGGCAGTTCCCTACACTGTTTAACAAGCCTGCCCAGTCTACTCCGTACATGCAATTAAAAGAAGTGGTCAAAGCACCAACAAACGACAAGGCTGAGATTTGACCTCAGGCCCCCGAAGGGATCGCATAACTATCTTGTAAGGGAGTAGCACGAGATTATTTTGAGAGGTCAATCCGCCTTCGTCTTTTGCCATCGTCGATTGCCTCTCCTTCGTTTTACTTTTCACTGTTTTGGTAAATCTATGCTTCTTGTACCTACCCCTCCATCATCTGATATACACTTGTCTATGTGCTGACTAGTCATATTCCAAAGCTTAGCCTCTACTATCTAGTACTGTATGCCCTCTAGCCATAATCCTTGCTACTAACATGATTTTCTAACCCGTGCGGTTGGTTTCTTTGCTTAGATGTCGCTGGGGTAATATCTAAGTCATTTCACTTTGTGGGTTTCGGACACCAGAAACTGCCTTTCTACTTGAGAATACTTTAATACTAATCTTCGCTCATTCGTCGAGAGATGGTTGTGGCTATTATTAAAAGATAAAGTTTGAGATAAAAAGAAAACGTAAAGGAAGAGCTTGTCCTTGCAGTCCAGAATCACAACCATCTAGTCTCAACGAAACTTCGCAGCGTGTCAAATCTGCTAATGCACGTTCATTGATGACGAGATATTCACGCCAGCCAAGTATCACTCGTGATCTGTTGAGTGGCTTTGGATATCCAGACAGAAGTGAGCTGTCAAGACTACCGAGTAAGCTATCCTCGTTTACATATAAGACACTTACTCGCGCCCAGGGAAAAAAAAAAAAAAAAAAGGCGCATGGGTTTAACCTTGTGATTGCTCATCTGTTCCAAAGTGGTTATAGTAGGGTTAAAGCTGTGCTTCGTTCGTGTAAGTTTATTTGAAGATTAAATTCCGTGCTATTGCGATATTAAACTGCGGTATGATGACAGTGCCAAAATGGCCGCATGCAGATGCAGAATGAACATTGGGGAACACGTATAGTAATATTCAGCCTAGCTATAGACTCGAGAAGGATTGACTAGTTAGTTAAGTGTGAGACTCCGTTGTCAGTACGAAAGAGCTCCGATAGAGAATCCCATGATTGTCCCAATCGAGTAATACGGCGTGTGAGCCCTCACTCGTGATGCTCCCCGCCCCCATTCTGCATCAAGTAGTATGGTCTTTGCTTTTTTGCACATCACCTTCTCTCTCTCCCTCCCACATACCTTTCTTAGCCAAGATTTGCAATTGTGAAATGACTCAATGCGCGCATGGCCAAATCAGGTACCTGCGACATTTCTGCAATCACCCTCCAGTTGCATGAAGCACCGCATCGGCGTTTCTATTTCATTGTAGTGGTGTCCTGCCCCATGCGGCTACCTACAGTATGAACTAATTTGGATTGGAATGAACAAGTCGCGCAGCACAGAGTGAGGTTGCCGGAGACCAACTCTCCAGGCAACAGAAAGATAAATCTAGAGTGCGGGCAAGAACGGGCTTGGTTGATGAATAACGACGACCCACCATGGACCTTTTTGGAAGCATTGGTCTGGAAGAGAGTCTAGAAGTCTTTTGTTTTGGGAAATTTTTTCGTAAGGCAGGAATGAAGACGATCCCCGGGACAGGAGTGGGAATTCGTCTCCGTTGTTGATCAAATTGATGTGATTGAACGTCGAAAATGGATCTTCCGCAACAGTGGAACAATGTTTATTCGTCAATAAAAAGGTCCACAGCTGGATCCAGGACATGTCATATTATTATGCAAAATCTAGCACCTAATGGGTTTCCCACTTGAGTACTATGAGGTATTCGTATACGTTTCTTGTTCATCATCGACTTCATTTATTCCCCGCCATTGTTGCCCCGCCTTCTATTGTTTTAATTTTCGCTCGCCACGATATTTGTTACCATTGTGGATAACCGTTGAGAAAAATATGGTGAGTACATGTGAGAAGATACTGCTAGCCCTTTTTATTCCGGTTGGGGTATTGGAAAAGTCACAATGAAGTGTGGCCTAGATTTTTTTGAACTGTCCAATAGGGCAAAGATCCGTATGCGATACGGACAAATTGCCTCAAAACAATCAGGAGCCATTAATGTTCTTTTCTTTCCCCCTCCCTTCTCTTTTCAACTACAAGGTAGTTTATAGCGTCATACGGAAAAGTGAAAGGAAGGAAAAAAAAAAAGAAAAGAAAAAGAAAAAAGGCACAAGGAAGAAAGAGATAAAAAATCGTCATAGTCCACACTTCCTTGTTTGAACAAGGATGGGTAGTTCGATATGCGAGTACCTGAGCGAAACCATGTGCCATATGGTGGAATCATTGGATCTGAAAGGCTGTTGATCCTAGCGCACGGGTTCTCAGATACTGCAGACACCGCTTACTATAGTGTTCTGGATGCAGTCCACATGGAATGCATGTACGTAAAGCCAATGCCTTTTTTGCCTCAGCCTGTCTGACTTGGCTAGAACAGGCGGAGTGGGCCCGGCTGAGTGTTGTTCATAGCTGAGGGTCAAGAGACGGACCTTGATCGATATGGAGTCATTCATGGATGCCCGAAGTACAGAGTGGTGGCCCCGCGTCACATACGCATCAAGGCCAAGCAACAGGCCATCCGAACGTGAGTGACATGATTGGACCTTTGATGTCCTCCTTAATCCGATAAGCGTGCTTCGGTCGGGTAAGGGAAAAAGAAAAATATCATCACATCCCCTACTGGAACCGTGGACAAAATGACGGTGACGGTTTAGTTGTGATGTAGCAAGAATAGGAGGGGAGGGGAGGGGATTCTCACTAGCCGATGGACTTTGTTATCGGGGCTATAGACAGACCATCAAATTCTTTTCCTGATTGCGTTTTGATCGAACCCCTCTCCTGGGTCATATAAAACTAGGCAGAAAGGACCACAGAATTGTATGTACATACTGGAGAGTGTCACTTTCCTTTTAGGTTCAACTTCTCAAGCTTCTTCTCCACCCGATACAGAGACACTCCACCTATTTATAGGAAACCTGGACACAGTGGACATCCCCCTTCCTCCTACCTACTATACATAGTACTACAACCTTGTGTCAATGAATTAAGGTGGAACATCAGTGGTGAGGTAAGCAGTGGTTATCGTTACATTTATGTCGTTTTCATGGAATGATTGCGCGTTTGGAGGTCCTGCCTCAGGCACGCCAGGCAGTCTAGACCTTTCCCCAAATGGCGTGACTCCTTTTCTTTTCGCTGTGACGTGCTCGGGTCACGTCAGCTCCTCTGGGGACCCCTTCCATTTTGTACGGAGTCTAAACTCCACTGTTTCAATGGAAAACAGATCATTTTAATGGACCCAATGATTCAGCGCTAATTCCGGCTTTTCTTCACAGGTAGAAACCCCAAAGTTCTAGAATTCCGCCTATTTCCCTTTCCAATTATATTATCCATGTCTCTCTTTTTCTGTTCTCTTCTCGTGCTCTGGCTATTTGAACGGTGTACATAACCGCCATCGCCGGATATTTGGGTTTATTTTTATCTCTGATTCATATATACGCATCCGCATCACTCTTTCCTTATACCCGTGGTCGACGAGTTCTTCCTTCGGCATCCCTTTCTCATACCAACCCTGTTGGTGTTTATCCCCCGAGTGATTTCCCTCCTCGGCTGCAACTTGACATATATCATTTAATGCCGCATCGTCGTACTACAGATCATTAGTACTCCCAAAATTGTTTCATTTGCACGTGCCTTTCGACAAAACATTCGATCAACAGAAAGAATCAAGACATCTCAAAAGATACCAGAAACAAAACGAACAGTAACCAGGGGGGAAAACAAAGAAGAAACATCAAATTCCCAAGAAAAGAGATTCCGAGGTATGTTACCTATCGCTGTTAGTACTTATCTCTATCTATTCGCTTTCATTCTTTTTTCTTATCTCTCCCCACTCAGAGACCCATGATAACAACCATCAACCCCCGTGTATTACCGTTTATTCGGGTTATGACCTATCTGACTATTTAATGCGCCACCACAGATAAAAAGTCCCAGGAAAGCTTATCGCTGATTATACGGAAGAATTTGGGTGGTTATTTGCCTCATTGCTAACTGGGCTGGTCACAATATTAATCGCTCAGATCTTGTACTCCCTCAGCATTCCTCCTGATTGATTGACTCGCCATCGCACATCATTTTCCAGAAGAGAAAATTAAGAAAAAAAAAATAACGAGATCAACTGGGAAAATATTACTTTGGCAATACAACGGCGGTCTGAGACAATTGTTCCAACGAGTTACTCAATCGCCCCCCTGCTAGCCGCAAATCCCTCATACTTTGTTGCCCTCAGGGGAGACAGTGCTCCACCGCTGGACCCGGCGTCCTTTGGCGCAAGGTACCCATCGTTGAACTATTCCAGATATATCTGTGGTCCATAATATATTTATACGTAAATTTCTCACCGCCATCCATGACTCAAGGCAACTTTTCTTTTCACCATCGACGTTCTCCTTCCGGTTCGTGTGCCTCGAAGCTGAGAACAGTCCGGCCGGCACTACATCGGAAAGGCACATCCTTTGTGAATCACTCCATCTCGAAGCTGGGTGCAGGACACGCCAGGCATAGTGAATCAGATAACGATTGTCAATCCGAGATGGCGGCCAGTTTTCTCAATTTTTGGTATGTCTAGTTGATCTCTAATCCGTCGATGAGCTCATGATTCCTTTTTTCCTTGACCTTACCACCTAGCTCTCCCCTTGCATTTTGGAAGCTTTGGCTTATCTGGAATCGAAGCTAACCCATTTCTGCAGTGCCATGTGCGAGAGACAGATTACTGTACCGGACAATTCTCGCCTTTATTGCAGTGAAAGGTATGTTTCTCGCCTTATCATGATATTATCTTCTTCTACCCTGGCACAGCCCCCTTGTCTTCTGTTTATATCCCGAAGGACCCTCCCCCTAATCTATCCCCTGCCCCGATTTACTTAAACAACCTCTCTACTCACACTTCCTCTTTAGTTGCCGTCGCAAGGACTCCCATAAACCACTCTCAGCTTCCTTCACATCGACTCACACCATGCCATCTTCCACCACTCCCCCGTCTTCTCCTCCTATGTCTCCCCGAACCATTGTACCACCTATGACTCCCACCAAAGCTCCTATCACATCGACCCAGGTCACCCGGATACTGGGTGAGCTCCATGACTCCAAGACGGATCAGGATCCGTCCGAATGGAAGCCGGTAATACCAATGGGTACCAATGGTTCAGCCCCGCCGGCTTCGTCGGAAGCCTGGCAGTATCTGTCCCAATTCCATAGCGGCTCTGCCCCCGTCCCGATGCGCCGTCCCAGGGTTGAACACCGCAGCTCAGCCAGTTTGTTCACGCTTTTGGGTAGTACGGGTGCTCCTCCATCGCTGACGCATACCCCATCTACTGCGGCGTCTTCTTTCAGCAGCAATGCTTCTGACAGCTACCTGAACGAGCTGGCCCACCGTCCATTGCCTCCACGCCGCAAATCCTACTTCTCGGGCAGTGCTAATGGCGTGAAGGGCGTTGAGCTAGTTGTCCCTCACATGGGGGTTCGTGTTGGGGACTCTACTGTCGACATGAATGGGGGATCCATTTTCCCAGCAAGCAGTGGGCTTTGGGGGGACCACAATGACAAGTGCCCCGCAACCGTCAGGATCTCGGGTAGCGTGCCCCTCCACACGCCTGTACGCCCGCAATAAGAATCCCTGTGGGTTTCTGGATTGCTGCTGTCTTCAATGGGGCTTAAGTGACGTTATTGCCATTGTAAGGCGCGTGAATCTGGGTGTTACGGGAATAGTTGGATCATAGTTATCTTTTTTTTTTGGGTTTAAGACTTGCGTATGCTTTTCAAGGAGTCAACGGGATCTCCAACCAAGCGAGGAACATGACGTTACGGACGATGATGGACATGGTAGTTCTATCTTTGCATTCAGGATTCAGCGAATCACATGGAATAGATGTTAATAGCGCAGGCTAAGACAAGCATTGGGCGAATAGGCTACATAGATAGAGTATAGCAAAAATAATTTTTCATGCAGTGTCCATGTGATAATGTGTGATCGTAGTTCTAGGGCTGATAAAGTATGTACTAAGATTTCCGCTTGCCTTTGACATTGACATCATTACATACGCCTTCAATCATAAAAGAGAAAAACGGAAAAAGAGAGGGAAAAAAAAAGAGAGAGTGAGAGGAGAGGCAAATAGACTATAATTAGACCCACTCGGGTGATTCTTTGCAAATCATGCGCTTAATCTTGGGTGCTAAAAATAAAGGCCAAGCCTCGTTCCATTCAAGATCCATAAGGCTCCTATACCGTGGGCCCTATCAATACCTCTTGATGTCGGCTGCAGAACCAAACAAGGAGCGGCTTGGTAAAGGTTGGACTGGGACCAATAAAGAGAGCCTTTTTATAGGTATTGTTAGCAGCAGCTTATCTAGTACCTATTTTTGTATCCATGAACTCATTGGACTGTCCGTGTTCTACAGAGTATACATGTAGATAGGGTTATGTTAGGGTTACCACGTCCTGATAAGCCGTGCATACATTGCAGTATATGTGATGTAGTACTACGTACCACACGAATTGAAATGATTTTACTTTCAAATCAACATACCTTTTCTCTATTCAAATGTCCAGAAGGAGGTTATGTCGTAAAGGATTTACATGTAAGATATCTCTTATGACGATGGTTAGTGTTAGTAAACACCAAGAACATCAAATATATCTTCTCAACAAGGAAAAGGAAATCTAAACATCATCTATCAATCCCTTAATATTCCTCAATATGCAAAGTCTGAATATACAACTGTATTCATCACAATCATTCCCCGAATGACAATTCCTTGAACCCTCGAATTTGATATTATCAATGTCCCTATAACCAAGAGAACCAAAAAAAAAAGGGTAACAATGTTGAAGCCCAATCAATCATGTAGTTTCCACCCAAAACCAACCGAGTCAATCAGTGGCCTGATCGCGACTTCTCCTCTGGATGTTCCTCCTCATCTCCCCAGTTGATATGATCTGCCCAATCATCTGCATGGTCATCCGAAATACAGCACGCGAAGCACTCTTTCCCTGGTCGGAACTATATACAACCAAACCAATTAGCGTCCATGGTCTCTATGTACCATCTTAGACAGGAGAAACATTATATAGAATAAAATAAAAAATAAATATAAAGGGGTGTTCACATACCAAGGGCACGGTAGGAGTATCGCATCTCAATTCATGTAAGCTCGTCACGCAAGCCCCTACACAAACAGTATTCCCTGTATCGATTGCATTGGATCTTTCGGCAACTTGGCCGTAGATGCCTGTGACAAAAAGGCAGAGGGTGGAGATGTAGCTGGCAGAGAGACGGCTGCTGAACTTCATCTTGGGATTACGGTTGATTGGTCTGGGTAGGTATTTTCTCTTTCGTTCTTTGGTTGCTTTCTTCGGCATTCACGCCCTCTGTTTTCTTCTGTAGAGGTGGTGTGGATAAGGGTGCGTGTATGTTCAATTAGATTCTTAAGAAGGTAGTTATAGATATAAGGAGGAGATATTTTATATGTGTGAGGTTGTGTAGGATACTTTAACTACTGGCAGGTAAGTGCGATGCATGCTTTTAAAGAAGCACGCATATCTCTTTTCTGGTGATATGCAAGGGGGTGGGGAGGGAACCTTGCTAGGTTGGCCTTGGATGGGGAGGGAATGGGGAGGGTGTGGACAAAAGTTTAGTTGTTTCTAGGATTGATGGAGGTTTCATTGGGTGTATCAACTAGGTTGGCGTGAGGAATGTTTGAGATTGCGCGTGAACGGGATGTTGTGTCTGGCATTTGAGCGTGTTTGAAGCATGTGGATAATAAACAAACATGCTCTCCTTTCTCTCTCTTTCTTTTTTCTTTCGTTTTTATTGGATAAAAGTATTATGATTTCGAACTGCCCACTCTCTGTACTCTTTGAAGTAATATACAGATGATGTATGTAGGGACGATCAGGTCGAGGGTATGAATTATGAATGATTAGGATTGTAATATTGTAACCAGTGTCTACTGAGGGATTCTAAGTAGGGATTGACAGGGATAAGGGAAGCGATTGTTTATATGAAACTGGGCGTTGTCCATTGGTTTAGGTGGACCTGACATGAGCATAAGGGAGACCCTGTCAAGGGCGTGTCAAAACGGGACGTTTTATGTGTAAGCAAAGCCTACCACTCCTTGAGAGACTGTCACAGGAGATATTGGGTGGGAAATACTATCGATGGTCGGTTCAGTTCTGCCCTGCTGTCGCTCCTTACTTGCTAACCCCAACATTTGATGTAGGGTTTTCGATGTGTATCTCTATCTATACCAAACAGTTTACAGTTCAACAGAACGGGGTATTGATACTTGTCCATAGTCTTAACTAACTTCTAATTTGAAAAAAATATCGCGGCTAATGAGTTGCTTTCAAGCTGGTCCCCTTTGGTTTCCTTTCCCTGGCAGATTCATGCACCCTCGGTCAACACGCCAGGTCGTAAATACTGTTGAGATATTGTTAACCGCCTTGAGAATAATGGTTTCCATAGGAGAACCTCGTGTTGGGATTGGCATATTCACCAGGTTACTTTTGGTGATTGAATTCTTCCCCGGCTTTACTCTGTACACCTCATGGAGTGGAGTGAATGAATGATCCATGCAGTGAGGCCTTGGCGTAAGGTTGCAACGCTATGCTCAATAGGTGTTAAATCTGACCGTACCTAGCGCGCCTCCCGTTATGAGTGCCGAGGGAGTCGGGTAGTTAGGCAGTTGCAATTAGTAAACATCACACTCACTGACAGTACGCTGGATGCTTCTGAAGAGTCATCTATTAATGGCAGACGAAGGCGAGCGAGGAATATATTTCTGTCATAGTATTTGACAAGTGGTATTCATCGCAACCAAAACAAAGCCAAGGAGCAGATGCCGGCCGAATGCCACTCAAAAGCTCTACTGCGGCCGGATATAATTTCCAAGCGAGCGGATGGCTGACACCTTTCAGAATTGCTTGGAAGGACATGCTCCCGAACGAGCTTTGGCATATAGCTATGCTGCCGTCATAACGTCGCTGAACATAAACATGACAAATCAGTAGATGTAGGCAGGTATAACATATATTACTTTGGCTCTTCCCTGTCACAGGACGGTACACAAATTCCCCATCCAAGTCGATGCTTAAACCAGATAGAAGGGCAGTGTTGCATTACAACCCCATCATAGTACGTCTCTCGGTCGACTATGATGAGTGTTACGTGCATTGTCCCATGATGTTAGATCCGCTGACTGCGGCGAATCAAGGCGTTCCTCGAACGAAATTGCAAAATTCTCCGAACGGTGGATATCCTAACACCCCATCTCGCCACTGACGCTGAAACGTCGTCACATTTTCTAAGTTCAGGGGGTAGCGTTTCCTCCAGCAATGTTGACTTTGATGCAGACATTCTGATGGACCCTTTTCCTTGAACCACCAGCCAGCTAATTGAATGTGGCCTTTAATAGGTAACCACCGCCATTAGATGGCCCAGTTGTTTCCGTACTGCCGGGCCACTGGCTCCATGCTGTAGTTCTGACGGGCGCCAGCCACAGGACTGATAGTTACCAAATCACCTGATCAGGTTGCCCAGAATCTTGACCTGCGATCAAGTTCTCAAGTAGGTGACTTAGAGTTACATAACCCAAGGTTCCCCTGAGTGAGCACATGGGCGAGCGTCAAGTGGAGTTCCAATAAAATCACCGGGATGATTTTTCCTTCCTAAGAAAGACCCTGATTGGTGCCACTCCGCATCGAGTTACTAGATGCTTCCGTCCTGTTTTTTCTCCATGGATACTTCCCATTCCCTTCAGGTGGAGAGGGACGGAGGGGTTGGTTTATAACCATGTTTAATTACTCAAGCCTCGCCGCCTGCTTATTGTCAATGTACCGGTTAGTCAAAACCAACTGCAGGACGCGAGTATATGACAGAAGTCCATGGGGAACCAAGAAGGCGCTTGGGTTTTTTTGAAGGGCGCTATATTTATGCCTTGGCTGCCACCATGACTATGACTGCCCCTAGACCATTGGATAATGACGTGGTTGAAATCCTCGGTTCCTTGCTGCAGTAAACACCTTGGTCACAGACGGGAAGCGACAGCATCAACTTGCAATCCTCCGTATCCCCAGCCACCAATGCAACCAAAAAACTGCGATGGTGATGAAGCAAGTGGGAAGTCGCAGACAATACCTCTTGAGCACTTTGCAGATAGCTTGCGAAGGTCAGGCTCCCGGCCAGTTGCATTTCCAAATTATTCTATTCTGCAACAGAACACTGGTATCTTATACGCTCGAGGCAATCGTTCTGATAGTTTTCGAGGTCGATAGACCCTAGGCGGGTAAAGCGTATCGATCTATTTAGCGGCGTCTAACAACTGCCACGAATTTTGCAAATTCGCCTGAAACCCAGATTATTGAACGTATGCCGAGCAGATCACAGTCGTTTAGGAGCTCCCTTGGACGCGAGGGTAGTCCAGCCTATGCCGCCGTTATCTAATCACGAACACAGCAAAATACTGGAGACAACGGACGCAGTAATGGAGGCTTTGAACGACAACATGAGTATGTATGCTTGACCATTGCAAGTTTCGCCTTTATTGAACGAGAGCGATCAGACAAATGCTAACCACGCACCAGGCCAAAACATGCGATTCGGTCACCAAATGAGAAGTGGCGAAAATCGGACGAGATAGAAACGAGTTGTATCTTGGGAGGCCGGTGCGATTTGAGTCTGTAAGAACGCCAATTTTTACATGGGTATGGTGACACAGGAACTCCAAACTGGCATACAAGTATAAGATGGCATATCCCGACCTTCTCACACCCCAAGCCCAGCGTTATACGGGTGGTATCGTCACTATGATGACTAGCTTGAAAGTGGTTGATACAGGCTTGTGTTATTCGAGGCCGTTACGCGTTCGGGATGGGAAGCGTGGCGGTTGCCGAATTTATGCAGTCGTAGTCTCCGCAGTCTGGATTTTGCACTTTTCTCGAAACAGAAACGCGGAATCAAGTCGGGCAAGATTCAAGGTGGCATTTATTTTCAACCAGGCTGCGTAGGGTTCGGACGCGGCTTTGACTTTGGCTTCTCTGACGAGCAGGCTATATGGGATCCTTCGAGCGGAGTGATGTTGATCGGTACAGCACGAACACGATGGGACTGGGTTGTTTCCATGGGACACTCGGTCCGTTCGTTCATCGATCAGGCAAAAGGGAGTGCTTGCAAATTCGCGCCAAGGCCTCACCGAGGAAGAGAATGAAGAACAAAGCAACCATCTTCATGTAGAAATGTCTATCCTGTAGACGCTCAGGGCATTTGATTAGCTTGGACCATGTCTGACCATTGCCTACCCATGGTAATGGCAAGTGGGTGACGGGAGGTCATGCGCGAGTCGCTGATCCCGTAAGTCTTTTCCTGACTATGCAACTCGATCATGATTTGGTGAATTAGAAGGAAAATACACGCTCAACAAACTTCAGCGAATAAGGGTGGGTTCAAGCTTTTAAGCCATAGATCCGTTATGATGGGCCGGATGAGCGAGAGTGCTTCCCGAGAATCGGTGGCGGAGACGAAAAACAAGTCATGAGATTGGCTGGCAGTTTTCTCCGAGGCCCCTATAGCCCCAACTAATCATAGGTTGAAGTCATCGCTCTTTTCTCATTGTCTCCCCCAGTGCTGCCGAGGGCATTCCAGACTACTGGCTGGCTCTTTTCTAGCCCGTTGCCCCGTCCTTCCTGGTAGGGGTACTGCGGAAGCTTGGAGTGGCATGCAGGGTGGTTTGGGCCGTCAAATCGAAACAAATCGTTGAGATCCCGCATCTGGTCAGCTGGATGGACCACTGGCGATGGCCGTATTTTTAGCCACCTAGACAGAAAGGAGACACAACTGGCTCTTATCGCCATGCTGAGTTCTTGGAGGTTTATGGTGCCTCAAGACGGTGTCGAGCAAATCACTTAGATGATGCTGTGGCGTGATTCAATCTGAAAAGAATTCTTTTTCTCCTTTCACATTTTGGTTGCTTTTCCTTTTGAGTTACCATTTCCTACCTTCATACCCATAGAGCCTTAAGAGTGGGGAACGATTTTATCCTCGTTAACCACCTTGTGATACCCCTAGGACGTATAAGATTCGCTTGTGTCCACCAGCGACGTCTGCACGCCAGATGTACTGACATAACTGCAGCCACGATTCTCGCTTAGACACGTCCGCCAACCAACCCTGACTCCGTGCACCACTGTCTCGCATCAAAATAAAGGCCAAATTTTGTCGCCTTCCCTTTGAGTCTGATTCTGTATTCGAACCTGCCACGCCTTCGTATGCGCCGCGTGTTTGCCGAGCGAGCATTTAGTGACCCCCAGTTAAACAAGCAGCCACAACTGCGAACTACACGGCATAATGAACCGTCAGAACATTCACAACTCGGAGCAGAGGTAATCGGTTTGCAGTATAGAAACTGTGATCGCACATATGTGTTAACCTCACATCGCAGTTCCAATGGTCGAAGTTCCAATAACGAAAGCTCGAACAACTCCAGCTCGAACAACCACAGCTCGAACAACCAAAGCAGTGATAGTGCTCAAGCCTCTAGTTACGAGACTCCGAACACAGATCCCCTACTCCTTACTAGATATGCCGAGGATTCGGATTACTACAGAAGTTTTCTCGAACAACTTCTGGACTTGGTTTGCAATGAGGATCAAGAGACGGTAGCCCGATTAGTCACTATCATCCGTTCTGGTGCCTCCCAACGAGAGATCCTTGCGGCGATTTCTCAAATGCAGAATGGAAACAACCACTCCAGGGAAAATGGTTTCACGGGATCCTAATAGTGATGACAAACATGGTGAAAGCTGATACGTTGCAATGACTCTACACCTTGCCTGTCTCTGCTATCGTCATCTTGTGATGTCGTTGTCTCGGCCGTTGGGATTGAAAGGCTGCCTTGGATGAATACATGGTGATAAGATGCTGAAGTCAACCTCCGGATAGCGTCATGCACATGGCCCTGAGGTGGATATGCCGCTTAGTTGACTTGTCTGCTTCTTCACTTCCTAGTCCCGTGTTAGGTATCCAGTTGGAAGTGGAGATTGTCCCAGATACTTTCCCATTTCCTGGTTCAGCTGACCGTTTACCATGTTTAATTGGTATTTTCCACATTACTATGCAGTTACTTTCACCGTGTATAGTAATCAGCCCGGAGTCGCTTCATTTCATTGAATTTATATGCCTGGACACGGATGGTTCAATCATTGCTGCTCCCTGCCATGACTGGCCATCTCGTGGGTGCATGATGCAGGCGTCGGTGAGTATGACGTAGCCGCAGCATGTCAGCTACGAGAGATATTAATCCCACTCAGGTCATGGTGTATATGTGTTTGCCGAGTACCATATCCAGGTCGGATAATGAGAGATTTCCTGCTAAGTCAGGAAGAAGTCCTCCATAGACCATACAGAACTAATCAGACTGGTTGTGTCTTTGTTTTTGAAGGATCCTTGGAATTTTGCTTCGGCACAAAGCTCCGAATCTCATTTGGCCCATTGTTCAAAAATCGTGTGGCGAGTTGGATGACTGGCCATATAAACGCATGTTTAAATGACTGCTGGTGTTATTATAATATCACCTTGTTATTAAATGTAAGAGGAGGTCCGATGTAGTTGCAACAGCAATCTTAAGTGGCTAGAATGATGATAATCGTTACTATCGTCACTTCGCTGTCGTAGTTTGTAATAATGGAGGAGGTTTGTTGCTGGAAGGGGAAGGGACGCCACACCCGTATGAGGCTGATGGGCTTTATGAATACTCAAAGCACTACTAGTAGGACTTTAACCTTGCACATTCACCTGCACCTATTCTTTTCCTTATTGCCTTCTGTCCGGCATAACAAGTGAGAACCACTATAGTTGGGTATCGGGTGTTTCTGTAATCTTCTTCACGTGGGTTTGTAGAGCCACTTAAGCTTTGATCAATGCTTCATCCTGAATGGAGGTACTCTTCCTAGCACAGTTAGTGAGCCATGCAAGAGTGCATTAAGGTTATCTACTTGAGAAGAGATTTCACTCCTAAGGCTTTCGAGAACAACAAACGGACCTATCATCATGATTCTGCTTTTGAGAGAGTATATGCCTGACCGGGACTTCAAGTTCCTCCTCATTCACAGGCTGAAACGGAATCGAGGATCGTCATCACCCAGTTGCAATCTATCATCACACTTTTTCTAGTCCCTTTTTTTATTCTCAATCAACAGGCCGGCGGCGCGAATTGTACTCATAATCCCACAAAACACCGTCCTGGCCAATGAGACTCCATATCCAACAGTGTACAGAGGGGCGTCACCCCTGTTGAAAATGTTGCTCGCTATAATGCCACCGAATCCTACCTGAATGGCAAGGCCAACAGCGTGCTTATAATGCCCATCGAGGTTGTTCGCCATCCACACGATCGCAACGGTCTGAACAATATAGCATCCTGTGGTCACGAAGAACACTGCCATGTAGCGGACATGGGCATTTAAACTCCCAGATAGAGCGCCCTGGGGATGACGCAAGTGGCTGTTCTTGTTGAAGGGAGGGATCAGATTGAAAGCTATAAGCGTTGAGTAGCTATAATGCGTGTGATATGGTAGAATAATCCATGTGACGGCCGTTGACTTATCGGAATAATCATGGTCTAGTTTCAATCACAATCTTCTTACCTGCCGGTATTGCTTAGTTTCACTTATATGGATCAACTGCTGGTGATCTTTGTCTTCATAGAATTATTCCTTCTTTTTGTTTTGTTTGAATTGCGGTTATGGTCATTACATCTCATCAAAAGATTTCCTACCCACGAACTACTGGATATTCAAATAAATAGAAGAAGTGGGTCTGCATTGAGATGTTGACATCTATGGGACTCATCTAATGTGTTGGATATTTTAAGGTGTGCAACGGCCAGTGAAGCGAGGATACAAGCTGCAATCCCTGACAGTGTAACGGGCGCATAGCCAGGCGAGGAATCGCTCGAGACCGAGCCCATATCCACCGTGGGGGGAGGTACCGTACCTTTAACGAAGAAGTTAGTATCAGTTATGTGAGGTATTAACGCATGGAAGGGAACATACTTGCGCTGGTCAGTGTACCAGTAGTAGGGGGAGGGATCCATGCCCTCATGCTTATAGGCGTTCATGAGCTCGTCCCAGTCGTCCATTCTCATACTGCCACCGACAATCTCACCGACACCGGGCATGAGGACGTCGACACTCTCGGTGACACGGCGGTCTTCGGGGTCCTTCTTCATGTAGAAGGCCTTAATATCAGCGGGGAAGTGGGTGAGGAAGATGGGCTGGTTGATGATGTCGGTCATCTTGCGCTCGGCGGCCTCGGCGATGTCATCACCGAACTGGTGGGGCTTGCCTTCTTCGTTGGGGATTTCGTGCTCGATGAGCCATTGGATGGCATCAGAGTACTTCATGCGGCGGAAGGGACGGCTGGGGGGCTTGAAGTCGGGGTTGAGTTGCTTGATGAGGGCTGCGGTCTCAGGTTCGGCCAGGATCAATTCAATGACACGGCAGATCACAGCTTCTAAGTGATCCAGGAGATCGGTGAAGGTGATGAAGTCAAGTTCGGCTTCGATGTGAGTATACTCTGACAAGTGTCGACGAGTAAGGGACTTCTCGGCGCGGAATGACGGGCAAACACAGAAGACATCACCCAAGGATGGGAGACAGGTTTCCAGGTACAGTTGGGAAGACTGAGTGAGATAGGCGTTCTCGCCGTAGTAGTCGAATTTAAACAGGGTGCTACCACCCTCCACCTGCGTTTGCACCATTGCGGGAGGGGTCACTTCCAGCATGCGGTTCTCCTCAAAAGATTTGCGGAATGCCCGAAGAGCTGCTGCGCGCACCTTCATGACAGCGGAAGCGGTCTCGCCACGAAGGACAAGATGACGGTTGTCGTAGAGGGTTTGCGGGTCGGCATCAGGGGCGACTCGTGTGGTGATGGCTTCCTTGTCACCGGCGGCACGACCGATGATAGTGAAGAAGTCTGCGTGAAGTTCACGGTTGTTGGGGGCATGCTGCTTAGGTGGGACGGCACGCATTTCACCATGAATGGAAATGGAGGTTCCGAGAGTAAGAGTCATAACATCGTAGGACTTGACCATGTCTCCCGTTAGGATGCATTGGAGGTAGCCGTAACCATCTGTCAAGGTAAGGAAAACGACATCCTTCTGGGCTCGAAGGCGATGAACTCTGCCCAGCACGCGGACACGAGTACCAGGACCCTCCGACTCCGGGCTTCCAAGCTTGACAACGGCTGGGTCAGTCACATCAAGGCGGATTCTGACCGGCTTAGGGAGGGAGGGGTCCTCCTTGATAATGATCTTCTTCGCTTCCTCCAGGACGAGACGGCGCTTCTCCGCCTCCTGCTTCTCACGGATAGCCAATTCCTGTTCCTTTGCCGCCTTCTTTTTCCGTTGCTCGTAGAGGTTGGTGGCCTTCTTCATCGCCGACTTGGTGGCCGGCTTCCACTCCAGCTTGTCGACATCCTTATCGGCGGGCTCGGTCTGGGACTTGCGCGTCAGATATTGAAAACCTTCGCTAGGAGCGTGCTGCAGGAAAGCATGCACAAGCGTCTTGTAGGGAGCGGATTCAGATCCGGTCGCGGTAGAGTCGTCCCTACCGACGTCTTCGTCGATATAGATGGTAGTCATGATCACTGGCTGTCTATCTGACTCGTTGTCCAAGGAATGAGTGTGGGTGAGGGCCGTACTGCGGGGAGAATATTAAATTAGTTTTTATTTTGGGCATGTGAGTCACACTACTAGTATAGATAAGGTGCACCATGATCAAGAGCAGAAAAACAAATTGGGGGAGTGAAATAAAAGACTCACAGGTGACAATTACCTAGTCCAGCCAATAGAGACTATGTAACAATTACCCCAAAGTGAGAAGTGAAGATGCCGAGTCGCACAGTGCTTGGATTAAATCGCCTGGAGGGGTAAATTTCTGGATCCAATCTGAATGCGACCTGCCGCGGGAAAGTCTTCCCCCACTTATGCCTGGGGCATTAATTATGCCTAATCTGTAAGGCTCAGGTTGAATATGCATCAAGAACAATTTGTCGCCCAGCTTGATTTGTATTAAGTTATATACGTGATTCATGCTAATCAAGATTAATCTACAAAGCACCGCCGAAAAGATGTATCCGCTTATCTTTTTTAAATCGTACTCAAGTACTACTCTGTACATCATACATATTCTGCCCTTACTGGTCTAGCATTAGACGTTTAATCTAATGAAACACCTTCGGATGTTCGTCAAGACTTGAGAAAAAAGCATGTCAATAACTATTAAAAGAGCGATAAACTTCTGTTCGCCACTCTACTCCGTACGTACTCCGTATTTATCCAAGATATGAGCCATTGACGACGGTGATCTAGTTCCATAAGTGGCTAGGAAAGCTGGACATGTAAGGTTTCTGAACAACAAATTACGATCCAGGAAAATGCGGACCTCGGTAAATCTTCCTTAAACAATTCATTGATGGATTGAAAACGCCGGACAGGCGATGAAACTGACTAGATAGATCGAAACCTAGACGTTGAATGCAGATCAATAATCAATTGCCTCCTTAATATCAAGTGGTATCAAGGTATGGTATCCACAGGAGTCACCACTAAGTACGTAGTAGTAAGTACTACATCCAGAGTACGCAAGGAAGCACAAGACATGGTGGATGCCAAGACGTAATGGTTTCTGCAGGCGAAGCGGATCATTAGTTCTTCCATGTGGCAAGAGCCTCCCTTTCCTCATCCAAAGAAACCGACTCCACTCAATTATCCAGAGTCCGTGATGGATGGAGATGCACAGTATGGGAGATGTTTCAACTTTCTACGTACTCCGTACAGTACTACGATCTCTCAGTCCACTCTTGTCTGATAATTGAGCTGAATCAGTAATGGCACACGGCAATATTACATTAAAGGATGCATTCCAACATCAGGATCACAGGTGGCTGATACCATCATCGTACTGCTACTTAGCAACATGAGTGACACTTTCTCTTCTTTAGGCTGTGTCAGCCACAGCCTTGTGACAACCGCACGGATAGTCTTGAGGGATATTCGACGAAACAACAAAGATGTTTCGCCTGGACACGATGATCCGATATTATTGGCAGAGAGGATCTTTGTGCAAGATGAATTGCAGCTTTTGGTCTAACTAACAGAATGATATCTCTCCCTTGGCGGAGGGAGATTTGTGGTTTTCCCCATCGGCTCTGGGGACGCTTTACTCAACCAGTCAGGTACGAATGTCAATCTTCACTCCACAGGGACATTAATTTCTATTATTATTCCAGCCTTCTTGCCTGATGTTTGGTTCACTATTCACTTTCCCCCTTTTACCCCTTCATCCACTCTTCAGCATTCTTTTTGATTAATGCTCGTCTTACTTGAGTATTATTGAATCTTACTTCCTTTTCTTCTCCACGCTCGTTGCTATATACTAGTAAATTTGCCATTTTTTTTGTATCCATTTAATTTTCTTCTTATTGACTTGAATATCTTTTAAGTGAATTTATGTTCTTTCCTGTCGTGGGTAAGATTGACTTTGCTAGGTATACAGTGCATGCTGAATAAACCTTTGGGAGAAGAGGAAAAGAGACGATAAAAAGAAAGAAAGAAAGAAAGAAAGAAAGAAAGAAAAAGAAACACGTAAAAAGAAAAAAAAGAGAGAGCGCGAGAGCAAGAAAGTGTGCGCTGTCACTCATATAGTCTCTTATCAAGTTCATCTCACGCTACGAACAACCCCTTTTTTCGGGGGCCCGTAGTTTTTCCTCTCCTCCACTGTCTTTTCTCTCCTCCGCCTCTGCGAGACTATTAACAATTATTATATTCTCTCATTCATTTCTCTTTGTCAGTTCCACTTTTTCCCTTTTCAGCTTTTCTCAGTGGATGTCCCCCATCGGTCCTTTTTTGGCCTTTCCCTTTGGAACAACACTTCTTGGGTGCTGCAATTGGGGGTTCATCCTTATTCTTTCAATTAACTAGACCATATTCTTAATTATCCATCTTCTGTGTTTTTCTATTTCCCTTTTGATTGCTTGATCAACTTCTCTTTTAATTTCAATTGACTACTTATTTCTCCAGTTATATTATTATTATTTTTGTTTTCTTATTATCATATTTCTCTCTCTCTCTCTCTCTTTTTTTTTCCCCTTCTTCTTTCAATTCTTCAATTGACAAGTTGGTCTTGTTTACGGGGATTGTTCACCCGGAGCCCCTAAAACACCAACTAAGAGGTTTGTCACCGTTCCACCGAACATTGTCCAATGCACATTCCAATTGACCGCTGGACCTCTTTCTAGACACGTCTCAAGTGGCCTTTCCTTATTCAGGCTTCTTTATTGTTATTCTTTTCTCCGTCCTCCTTTTCATTCGACTTCACTCGGCCATCTTTTCGGCCGCTATTTTCCTTCATTTATTCCTTTCCTCCTTTCTCCTTTCGGGGGTGATCTTCGCGCCGGTTGGCTTTTCGCTCTCCCGACCATTCCTACCACGTCGTTGTGACTCGCACTTCCCTTTACCCCCTGGATGGTGATATCGATCATTTCACATTAGCCCCAATTTACTTTGTCCCCTCTTCCTTAGCTAGGGGGCTATCACGTCCGGACCGTTCGTGTTCCTCGCCATGCAAACCTCCGATGCCTCAAGCATTCCGAGTCGTTTGATCCCTTCCAAGTTTTCCCACCTCAACGCGGACGATACTGGTTTCTCCCACGGAGCATACAACTCCAATAACCTTCCTCTGCAGGGTCTGACAGATCGGAACGCTCGTCGAGCTAATATCCCTGCTATCAATACCGCCGCCAGTCAAAACAATACCGACACCATGGCAGCCTCGGGCACCGCGTTCGACATGAACTTCACTCCTTTGTTGCCGTCCCAACTACTGCTCGGAAGCCCCTTCCAACCGGGAACCCCTTCAGCCTTTGCCTCGCCCCAGTTCACCAACTTTGGTGGTTTCTCTCAGGCCAATGCATCGGCGCACGCGCAAAACCACCAGAACCAGCTGGGGAGCCCAACACAAGCCCCGCAGAACGCCAGTCTGTACTCAGGTATGATGTCTGCGGATAGTATGGGAAACTCCCAATTGCTTGGGGGTCCTCAATCACCGGTTGGTGGTATGGGTGGCTTGGGTAATGCGGCGTTCGGAAGTCCCGCCGCGTCGGTAACTCCGGGCCTTCTTTCGGGTACAAGTCGAACCGTGTATCTGGGCAATATTCCGGCGGAAACTTCGGCCGAAGAAATCTTAAATCATGTCCGTAGCGGTCAGATTGAATCAGTACGCTTGCTCCCTGACAAGAATTGCGCCTTCATCTCCTTCTTGGACAGCAACTCAGCAACGCACTTCCACTCGGATGCTATCTTGAAAAAGCTCGCTATCAAAGGCAATGACATCAAGGTTGGCTGGGGCAAGCCCTCGCAGGTTCCCACTTCAGTGGCCCTGGCGGTGCAGCAGTCGGGGGCGTCCCGGAACGTGTACCTAGGCAACTTGCCAGAGGAGATGACAGAGGATGAGTTGCGCGAAGAGCTTGCGAAGTTTGGTCCGATTGATACCGTGAAGATTGTGAAGGAAAAGGCAATTGGCTTTGTACATTTCCTGTCAATCAGCAACGCGATGAAAGCCGTCTCTCAACTGCCCCAAGAGACTAAATGGCAGGCACCTAGGCGTGTCTTCTACGGTAAGGATCGGTGTGCATATGTTTCCAAAACACAGCAACAGAATGCAGCTCAGTTCTTGGGCATCGCGCCAGGGTACGCGCACATCCTCAACTCGGCAGATCGGGACCTAATCACGAACGCACTCGCCCAACAGTCCGTCGCAGCTGCAGCCGTCGCTACTTCTGCTGGCGGCGTCAACAACCTGGGCAACCGGACGATCTACCTGGGCAACATCCATCCGGAAACCACCATTGAAGAGATTTGCAACGTAGTGCGCGGTGGCCTTCTGCATCATATCCGTTACATCCCCGACAAGCATATCTGCTTCGTTACCTTCATTGACCCGACCTCGGCCGCTTCCTTCTATGCCTTGAGTAACCTCCAGGGACTAATGATTCACAACCGTCGCTTAAAGATCGGCTGGGGCAAGCACTCTGGTCCCCTACCCCCAGCTATTGCCCTGGCTGTAAGCGGCGGTGCCTCGCGAAACGTCTATGTTGGCAATCTCGATGAGTCTTGGTCGGAGGAACGTCTTCGCCAAGACTTCTCCGAATATGGAGAGATTGAGCTGGTGAACACATTGCGCGAGAAAAGTTGTGCTTTCGTGAACTTTACCAATATTGCCAATGCCATCAAAGCGATTGAGGGAATGCGGAACAGGGAGGAGTACAAGCGGTTCAAGATCAACTTTGGTAAGGATCGCTGTGGCAACCCGCCTCGCCAGACGGGTAACGGTGGACAGCAAAATCGCAACGGCGGACTGGAAGGCCCGCAGTCGCCCTCGCCGGCACTCAATGGCTTCCAGCAGAACTTGAGCCATTCTGGCTCCGGGTCCAGCCCGACCCGTTCCGCCCTCTCTCCTGCCCCAGGCTCGACAGGTTCTCAGAATGGCCAGCAGGTCCGGCACCCGCTGCAGACAGTTACATCGCCGTCCGGAATGTTAAATGTGGGGTCCAACAACCCGCTTACCATGTATCTTAACCAAATGTCCGCCCAGCAAGCTCAAGAACAAGAGAACCGCTTGAACGACTCTATCTCCCTCGCGGCTCTCCAGTCCCAGTCCCAGCCACCTCAACAACAGCCCCTCTACAACGGTGCATCTACCAGCGAGCTCACTAACGGAAGCATCGAAGCACCACTGCATCAACACAAGCCGTCGACCAACGGCTTTTTGAACGTTACCAATGGCTCTAGCGGCCCTGGACATCATGCCACCGCCAGCACCAGCAGCTTAAGCGTGCCCCGCGCGCAGCACTCTCGTGCCGTCAGCTTGCCGTCCTTCTCTCAGGAACCATTCGGTCCTATTTCGGGTCAGGCTGGACATAGCCGTGCAGGCGTAGCTCACCAACCGCAGAGTAGCTTCTCCAGCTTCACATCTGCCCTAGGCGGCCTCAATCATGCCGGGTTTGGACTGGCCATCCAGAACGAAAACTCGCTACCTGGCTGGGCTGAGGAAGAGATCGGAGCCAAATAATTTCATCTTAATATTTTGAGAGAATTTCCTCTTCCATTCTTGTGGGTGCATCATCTTTAACTATTAAAATTTTTTACTTTACGTTTTCTATTCATCATGTTCATCTATTGTTTTGAAAACACCACCCGTTGATTACTTTCTTTGTATTGGTTTGATCTACAGTATTTCTCTCTTTCCTCTCTCCCATTTTTTATTATTTTTGTGCAAATTTCGTTCTCAGCCAACCCATCTTACACCCTTTAATAATCTTTTTTATACCATCCTTGTATTGCTAGCTGGGTATGATCCCCTTTCCCCTTCCATTCTTCTTTTGGTTGTTTCCATTTCGATTTCCAGTTGGCTACGAAGACGGGTGAGATCTCGGCTATACCCTAGACTGGTTGGCTCTGGTCTGTTCTTTGATGTTTATTCTGCTCAGTTGCATATGTGATGCCATTTTGACGGAATTAATCCAGAGCAAACAGCTCCTTTTGCATATTGGATGACGGACAGGGGTTATATAGCTGTGCGGAGGTAATAGGTTCGGGATGGCGATGGCAGTAGCCATCGAGAAATATAGCATAAGAGAAGAAATACGAAAAGCAATGATCTACACTTGTCATCACCGTGTCCACGAGTATCTCGAGTAGCCAAATGGTCAAATGCTGCCCATCCGAATCGAGTAAAGAGTCAATAAATGATCACGTGACCTTATACATGGGTGATGGCACGCTAAGCCCCTTCTAGCCCAAACCATGGAACTTGAAGAAATGTTGGAGATCATCCTAAATTGTCGTTGTCGCCCTTCCTCCTTCGCCATCAATCCTAATTTATACCAAGCAAAGCTCAGTTTTATAAACCGCAAAAAATGTCATTGCCTCCGGAACAGATCAGCATCAAACGCCGTCGAGAGGAGGAACCGGTGGACACGTTATGTAAGAAGCTTCTCTGATCCTTTGCTAGCTGTCAAGCCTCTACCGATCAAACTAAACCCCAGTCCCCCGCTTTGTATATCCGCATCGGAACGCCTCCATCTGTAATGCCCACCAAAAGCTGATAGGAAACTTCAGATATTCAGTCTGATCTACATCAGACAAAACGCCGCTTTACAGACTTCGTGTTCCAGCGAGTCCAGGTCAGTGCCAAGGATCTGAAAAATGGCTCCCCAAGTACTTCACCCGTATCAGCGGCGCAGAGGTCTATTCTCACTCCGCGCTCCGTGAGCACCTCTGTATCTTCGGCTGTGCCGAACCGCTCCACGGGAGGGGTTCCCTTGGTCAGAGCTACATCCCCCGGGGCAGAGCTTCGCGAAGAAAAACGTCTTGCGGCCCTTCGAAAGGAAGCCGAGGAGAAGGTGAAGAGGGCTTTGATTTCTTCGCCGGGGCCCGCTCAACGGGGTACTCGCAATGAGAGCCCAGGTCGTGATGCTGTTGCTGAGACTCCCGCGGCTGGGCTGTCATCCGCTTCCAGTGCGCGAGGCAGTTCGGCGTCTTCGCCATCACGGGCGCAGTCGCTGCGACGATTCCAGATTTCGAGATCAAGTACGCCGATGAGTCCCCTCCGGAGCAGCGGTGGGGGGGTACAGAAGCGTAAAGCAGATGGGGTTGCAGTGCTCGTGGAGAAGCTACGGCGTAAACCGCATTCACGGCAGGCGTCGTTGGTGGCTGATGCGGCGGTGCGAGCGGATGATGTCGGCTCTCATGACGGCTCCGATGTGGCTAAGGAACAGCCTGTCCGTCTGCGGAAGAGACCGGTGGTGAACCAGGCCGAGAGAAAATGGAGGGAGGAGCGTAAGGGGGCGATCTCAGCTGCCAAAAAGCATATCTCGCAGGTGCTCGAACAAGGGGCCCAAGCACGCCACAGCAACTGGGAAGATGAGTCAGAGAGACTGGCCCGGGATTTCGAGCAAATCGCATTAGAGCTCGAGGGGGAAATGGAATTAGAAACAGAGGTGTCGCCCGCGGAGACGAAACATGACCCTCAATCTGTTGGCGAGCGGGCTCGTTCGGTGATGCCCAAGCCTCCATTGAAATATCCTCCTCGTACACCCAACAAGCTTCGAGTGGCGGGGTCTGCAGAACGCAAGCAAGGGGCGACGAATCCTGAAGGATCTGCCGAGACTGCCACACCAGCACTACACCACTTACCCTCCGCTGCAGGGCAGGATGACGATAGTGACGGGGAGTATGTCTACGATACGTACATCCGGCGTCCTCTGCCGGACGGAGGACAGCTTACGAACCCACTAGCAGATTTAGAACTGAACCAGGATGAGTGGTTCCGTCAAAAGGGTATCGATACGAGTCGTCAGGACATCGGTGTGATCGTCATCACACCTGAGGATGAAGAATACTGGGAGCATTTTGCAGAAGAGGATGACGATGAAGATCAGTGGGACAGCGAAGACGGCGATTCCAATGGTAAGCGAGCTCGTCGCATAGAAACCAACTCGTGGCCTACTCTTTTCAAGATCAAAGGAAAGAAAAAGAGAAATCTGACTAACAATTACTATAGCCGAAAATAATCCTGCGAATGACTATCCAGATGAAGAACTCTCCTGGGATGACGAAGAGGACGATCCCAGAGCCGTGTACAGCAAGTATCGACGCCATCAGTCGGATGACGAAGAGTTCAACTTTGACGATTCATCCAGTGAGCGCTTTGGTTATGGCTATGGATACGGAGATAGACAACGGGCGCACGTGGATTCTGATGACGAGAGCTGGTGATGGGCACAACGACGGGTGGCTGCATTGATTATTCTATTGGATCTGAGTGCTCGTTATGCACGGTACTTTGGCAAAGAGAAACCTTCGGCAGGGGTGGGATGCAATACGCGATCAGACACCCTTGTTCTCCTGGCCATCTTCCTTCACTCACCGCAATTCTGCAGATGCAGACGAGGGCAGACAGATGATGAAACCGAGTCTGTTTCTGCAGAGTAACCTTCATTTCTGCATGCGGACTCCATCATACAACATGTGCAGTACGTACAGTACGTATGATTATTACACCCTTCATGTCTTAGACTGGGGATCAACCCTGGTCCAGGCATGCATAAATTCCAACATCAGAAGGGTACGGGTACAAAGTACGAAATGACATGAGGTACAGATGGTCTTCTCGTCATGCTATATTTTCTCTCTCTCTCCCGCTCAACATGAAACCTCAATCTAATCCTACAAATATACAAGATCCAGTAGTAGATTATTTCCTTCATGAACAAGCAAAAAGAAAAGGTAGAAATATATATATATATAAGGAGAAGAAGGAGAAGAAGAAAAAGAAAAACGAAAAGGTCATCTACACGAGCAGACACCAACCCAATCTACACACTAAGGAGACGTAGACCATCTGCAGTCTCACCATGCAGACGGGAAAAAGGTAAAACAAACCAAAATGCCAAGTGACAGAGGGATATCCCTGCCCAACCCAACCCTACAATCTCCGCATCCCTATAAGTTCAGCATACCAAAAGCATCAACATTCCAATGAATGTGAATGAGGTACCCAACATAATCCATGTTGATGTGTAAAAGTGGAGCTTTTTTTTTTTTTTTTTTTTCTTACCATCACGGATGCATAGAAGGGCGATTTCTCGATTTGGCAGGAGGGGCGACTTGCATGAGTCTGCATGATTGGAGATGTGTTATCACCGGCCGAGTAGATCCTACCAACTATTTGAATGTTATTCCAAATGATTGAATGCGCCTTGTCAATATGTATATTGAGTATTATGCCGCGGCGCTTGCAGAAAATGGGGATGTATATACTCAATACATACGTTACATGTAGAGTTGATGGAATGTGAATTAAGTAGGGTTTCAGTTTGAAGTTCTGCTAATGACAATAACCTTTTTATGGGTATTCGATATTGTCACCAATATTTCATGTTTCTCTTCCTTTTTCTTTTTCCTTGTCTTTTTCACTTTCATTTTATTTCTATTACTTTCTCCTTGAGGATTTCGCAGGAACAGCGGAACACGGAACAAATTGTCTCCTCCTTGCTCAGCTCCAGTTGAGTAACTCTGCCTCTTGCAGGTTGTAAGATGATATCATGTGTTACCTGTGATTCCTGGGAATGAGAGATGTAGGGGTTTCGAACTAGAGGGTTCGGCTTCGCTTATTCGCTTGCTTCGCTGACATACTTGTACTATGATGTGATATTATTTGTTTCCTACCTATATTATTCTACTGGGTTTGTTGATGTTGCGCTGCATACCTATTAGTGCCATGCATGTACTGTACTGTATGCTGTGGTGTTGGGTATCGATGCCCCTGTATGGAATTGTATGGTACATGCTGACTACATCCGTGCTATCTCCCGGGATAGGAAAACTAGTATGTTGTTCTAAGTTCAAAGAAGTAAATTCGGTCGAGACTAATTATCTCATCCACTCCAATATAAAATGACAGTCTCCATGGATTTTTTTTTCCCTTTCAATCCAGAATAAAAACAATGATGACGATGTGATGCATGCATGCTAAAGATCAGACAACCTCCCAGTGAGAATCATAAAACGATGTAAATGAGAGAAAAAGAACGCAGTAACGTGTCAGAATGATAGCCCTGTCGGTAAAAGAACATAAGGTTAAAAGAAGTAATTAAAGTAGACGAGTAACTTCAGAGGTATCTTGACGGCCGTAAGGAAGGAAATTTTTCAAGGTGGAAGGAGGATCTGTAGAAAGTCGAGGAATGAAGGAGGTAAGGATTCTTCGAGGAAGAAAGAAGAGAAAATTCAATGTGATATGCGTCGACTGAGAACTTGTTCTTTGGTCTCGCGCATCCAAGGATACCACGCCCCCATCCATTCCACGACACCAAATCGTGGTGCGGCCGACTCAACTAGCCCCGACCCCTCTCGAAGGAACTCGCCATCGCGCATGCGTCTCTGCTCTCGCAGCGTTGGACATTTCTTCTCCTTGATGAAACGGTAGAATTTGCATTGGATTCCTTGGAATCCGCGTCGTTGCCGGCTAGGGAATTGTCGATTAAAGCTCTCACGCACTTCCTTCCACTCTTGGCACAGATCCACGCGGTGATACCAAATGAAGTACATTTCCTCTTCCTCGTACTTTGGTCGAGGGGGGCGTCGCCGCTCTGGGGCATTGCTAGAACTGCTTGAGACCGAGTCGTACCGGTCCCGAGAGTACGCACCTGGCGATGACTCGGTCGACCGAGGTCGATATGGCAAGAACGCTTGGTCTTGCGAGGAGCCAGAACTTTCCCGGTAAGGATAGTGCTGGTGATGATGGTTCTCTGCGTAGGGGTGATAGAAGTAATGATGGCTAGGACTGGGTGGGTAGATGGGTGAATACTGCGATCCTGAATGGGCGTAATGCAGTTGAGCGGAGTTGTTCGACTCTGCTGACGGGTTCAGTAGGGCATCGATGGCCATGCGACTTTTTCGTGATGATGGCATATAATTAGTCGGAGATTGCGAGTGAAGATGCTCCATTGTGTTCTGTTGGGAAGGTGGTTCACGACCTTCGTGTTCCAACTGCTTTAGCGTGGTGATCGATAGAGTAGTAGGTTAGACGGGCGAGTGATCAAGGAGTAGGCTCCGGTTAAAGCAGGATGTAAGGCGATGAGCACAGCCTAAAACACTTTTTTCCACACTGATCAGACGCGAGTGCACGGCGGCGGTGGCAGAGAGTGAGATAAGTAATAAGTAAGGAAGCCACGCCGAATAAAAAGAGCGGTGGTCTAGTTGGCGATGAGCCAAGAATATTCCTCAGCCGCTACAACAACGCTTCCAGAAGAAGTGTTGGACTGAAGGATCATGTAAAAGTGCACGGTTAAATGGTGGATGGCTGGAAAGAAAAAAAACCTTGGAATTTCCAACACCGCACGAGACACCGGGTTGGATTCTTAAATGAGGGCAATGGCCGCCAAGGGTTCCGTTAGTTGTGCTTAACCCATGCAGCGTACCGAATCCTTGGGACACGCCGGCCTGTAAGAGACCCCGAAGATGACTGCGCCCCCTGTCCAGCCGGGAGACAATCACTGCTACAGCGGGTACACGATGATTCCGAAGTGATGCGTAGCGCTTGCGGTAGCAGGGGAGTGATTCAAGATGTTGGAGAAGGAGGAGTAATATGCGTTGGGGGTGGTGGTGGTGGTGGATGTCCTTCCTGGTAATGCTCGTATGCCTTTTCCAAGTCCTTGACCCTAGTACCACGAAAGTAACCCTGCAAGTATCTGCTTATAGAAACAATTAAAATAGTTGGAAAGGGGGGTGTTAATATGAATGGTAAAAAGGACGACCGAAGATCTTTTTTAACCATGAATTTAACAAATATATATATATAAAATAATGAAATAAGGTAGGAGAGGGAAAGAAGAATTAAGAAGAAATAGGATATCAAATAGAATTGAAGGAGGTATAGATATCCTTTTTCGTTCTATATGCAAGGATATCGCATCGACAGTGGTTGAAAATCCATAAAATGTTTCGCCACTTTTTTTTTTCTTGATGATCTTCAAGTCTCTGTGATATTTTTGGGGGGGTTTTTTTTTCCACGAAAGAGGGAGAAGGATATTCAGACACTGAATCGTGTATGAAGCAAGTGGAGATGTGGAAAGGAAGGGTCACGTTGGCACACGACTTGCAGGATGTACGTGCAGGACAACCACCGACTCTTTGAACCGGGTATTTTATGTATTTCTAATCCTTTGATATACTTTTGCAGCATTTCCATTATTTATTATTTTAATTTATTATTTTTCCCCTGTTTGTTTTCAAAGCGGGATCCACCAGGGAACAGAAGTAGTAGGAGGGGAAAAGAAACAAGTCTAGTTCATGCAATCTGCGGGCAAGGTTATATCAGAACCAAAGGGTCTGAAGGAGCCGCAAGACTCGAAGAACAATTAGGATTTTGGTTTGGCCCATTAGAATTGACGATATCTTTCAACGGATGATCACTAAAGTGGAGGGTCGAACAGGCAATAGTCGGACCGGCAAAACTGACCAGTTCAAAGTCAATGGGGACCCGATTTTTGCCTTCGGTCGAATGACTATCAGGTAAAGATCCAACTGCTTAAACCAATGACACAATGGTCGCAATGTGGTCTTTTGGCCACGCGGGGATTTCCTAGGAAGGGGTCCAAACGAGTGTGATATGAAAAAAACCGTGGAAATGAAATTATTAATCAATAACAGACAAAGAACGTCCGTCCCTGGGGTACCTTAATTGGGAAATGCCGTTCTAGTAGGATAGTCCTTTGGAACTGTGCGAAATCAACGAACAACCACCCTTCCAAAAAGTACCAAAAAAAATAAAAAAAAAGACGCACAAAGATGAAGAAAGACTATCTCAATCTCAGAATTACAAATCATCACAGAGAATGCAAGTTATAGATGTGTAAGTACTACTCTATCCGAAAGCAAACCATTTTCATTGAAGGTTGTTCGTAAGTATACTTGACAAGGTGCGATTGGACCAAAAATCTATCCAGCAACGACGTTTTTTACTCTCACAATACTGTAACCTATCATTACTCCGTCTCTAGTCGGAGGGTATACCTAAGTAACCTCCGATAAATATGGGTCAGAGGGGAAAAAAAAAGTGTCAGAAGGTTGCCCTTCAAGCGTACGGAAAATTTCATTTGTTCTAGATGAATGGATTAAATCTATGAAGGTGGATGTTCTCCATCAAGAGAGAGAATCATTTCGAATTCAGGAAAGAGCCTAGGTAGAGGGGGGTCAAAAGTGAGAAAAAAATATACAATAAAATAAAATAAATGAAAAAACGAAAAGTATTTTGTTTAATAATAATAATAATAATGATAATAATAATAAATGAGAGAAACGTAAAATTGAAAAAGGAAAAAAGAAAAAAAAAATAATAATAAAATAATTGCACGTAATACACACTATGCTGCAGCCCTGCCACTACATGAGAAGAGTTCGGTTTCCCGGAGCTGATAGGCCCTTGCGGGAAGACCGAAACGAAGCATTGCAGGGTTCAGTTCGGCCGCTGGCGGGAACATCAGACGACGCCCCTGCTCAAGGACATCCTCATCTGGAGCTGTGGAGCTGTGGGATACTAGTCCGATGGCCGCTCCGACACCTAAATTAAATCATTATCTCTCCTGGGGGTTTCTAAGGTCTCGACCGTGGGTATGGAAGAGAAGATATCTTCCTCCGTCCGTGACTCGATATTCAAAGTAATTTCGACGCCCAAATTAAATTTTATCCCAGAAACAAAAGTCAATTTAGTAAAGTTTGATTTGACCGTGAAAAGCACGCAATCTATCATCAACCGGTGGGATGTTGTAAGGGAAGGTCAAACGCTGGCAACGATGAAGAGACACCACCTTCAACACTCGCTCAACCCACATCCACTCCTATTCCCACCGACCTCGACCTGACCCAATCACTCTCATCAGAGAAAGGATCACTGCAGGAGCACTTCGCCGCACAGGCTAACCCTACCCTGCTGCTACTACCTGCTAAGTAGGTAGGTAGACAGTCTGGGAAAACGGAATGGAAGGAGGGGGAAAGGAAAAAAAAAAAAAAAACCAACAAGCGCTAGCCATAGAAACCGCGTCTATTGGGCGCGGGAGAGCAAGTCAGCAACACCCAACCTACAGTGGCTTGGTTAGTGAACCGTGGTACTGGGACGCATTCACGAATGGGAGTGAGGCTCTAACGCTGTCTAGCTCTTAAATGGTCTCAGAATTTGCACAAGGCTTTTTCTGAAGGACAGACGTGACAGCCAAACGGGAAGACACGATGCAGTCTGTGGGTCTTTCTTGGCATAGAACTGGGGCATGGGGGTGGCTAGCTCCCATGGAATTTTTCTATTGGCCACCTCGGTCTATAATTTTGATGAGAATTTATGACTGTTGCGTTTTTTCGCCCAGTATCTCTCCTCTTTCCTAAAATCTTCATTCTCCTCTTTGGGTCACTAATCCACCTCCCTACACCTCTCAACTACTACATGATAAGTATGGAGACAACTAAAGTACATCCTACCTGCGTCTGTATGTACAGGTATAACAGTCTTTCATTCAAAACACGCAGTCCAGATACTAATCTGTGAATCTGCCAGCACATCTTTGCATTGCATTGGTAAGTCGATCCCCTTTCTTTTATTGCCTATGGGGATTAGCATTATGAGTTGACCTGGCTGGACGGAGATTTACCATGGCATTTAGCCGGTCCTATCTCTTCCCTTAGTCCTTTCCTACATTTAGCTTGTGCGCTTAGTATCTAAATAGTTATATCCCATTTAACCCCCCCGTTTCGCTAATCTGACGAATACAAATATTAAGTTCTTTAGCAAACACCGCTCGATATGGGCTGACACCCCCCAAATCCTTCTTTTATGGTTCTAGGATAGTAGGAACAACTCAAATAAATTAATGGATGTATGGGTGATCTGGAGTCATTTGTCAGTGCAGAAGTTAGCAGGATGAATCGTCAGGCCACTAGCGCTATCGATTGAACCTGTCAAAGGAAGCAAAGTAAATCCTGATGGAGTTGGCCTATTGGGACTAAATTTGTGTTGGATCCATCATAGCGAACAGTGGATGTACTTAAGGCAGATTAGCACTAGCAGAAAATGCATCGGGTCTCGGCGACGAAGATCCGGAGGATGAGGGAGTATGGAGCAGAAGCAACGAGTACGTACTTACATACATACTGTACATAAATACATAGTCGGTAATTTGGATACCATGCCCTCTTCACATGACAGGTATAGTTATTAGCTACCTACGAACTAAATTCTCTTCCTTCCCTCCCTCTAGCTTGATTGTATGATCACTTTAAGATGCCTTCAATCTAAGATCAGTATCATATCAGTTGTCCAATGTTAAATCCGGTATGCAACGAGGTATCATGGGTGTGGGTAGCCATCTCGTATTGGTATGTAGCCAAGTGTCCTGCAACTCAGGCCAGTCTCTGTATGGAACGAAACAAAGCAATCTCTACCCCCACACCAGGCCACTCCTCACCAAAGTAGTTTTTAATGAAGAAACACTAGAAAAGTTTTTTGACCGAAATAACAAGAAAAAAAAAGGACTGTTGACATATAATACTTCACCACGACATAGACTCCACAATGTGGTATTTGTCACACTGATACCTCCAATCCTGTTGAAAGGAAAACCAACAGTCGATTATACTTACCATCATAAGTAGTTTCTTCATAGTGAATATCCTTCAACGTTATAAAGTTAGTATGGAGTAGTTCAAGGCAGCGTGATTGGGTATTACCCGGGAAGGGGAGGGGAAAAGGAACGTCACCTGTTTTCCTATTGATCTTTGGGCTGCATCATCTGTCATCTGCGACACTTCTTTTTTCCCTCATCTTGGCGTGATGACGACAAGTTGAACTGTGTTTCTATGTGGGACGGCAAAATTCCATATTGAAGAATGACTATCGGGCTTTGATTCTTGGGATGACCGAACAAACGACGGATTAACAGAAAATCGAAGATAGCAAGTAGTAACCTCGGCCAGGGTTCCTCTTTGGAAGGATACACCTAGTACCACTAGTAGACCATAGGACAACACTCTGGTTACCTACTGGGTTACTACGCCGTATACTAGTTTTGGAAGAGGGGGGTGGAGGCAATGGCCATGGTGTCAAGAACAGTACATCAAATCGAGATTGCGGCACAGTGAAGTTGCGCAAGTTTGAAACCAAGTTCATCTTCATTTCGCCATCTATGGGGCGATAGCCTCTTGCTCACATGCCGACATACAGGTACAAATCTATATCGCTCTAGCTAAAGAAGGGACATCGTGCCACCAGAAATATCCTATCGGTATTCGGTACCTTTCACCAATGTTGAAAAAAGGTTCAGACGGGTGGGCAATGACGACGATGAGGATGATGAAGGGCTATGGCAATGATCGGCCACTTGCGGCTTCTGTAGCAGGACTCTGTAGATCCTCATCGTGCGGGAAGCGTTATGGGTTTCTTCATGCTTGCCCGCTTTGTCTGTGCCCTCTTGTCCTAATCCTGGACTAACGAGTAGTGTACCAACTAACGAGGCGGTTAGGCTCCTCCATCCACCCAAGCAAAGACAAAGCGATCCGTACCTTCATCCGCTCTGCCGCTCGACGCCAATCCTTGACGTTAACGATCCCCTAGTAGGGCCGTCACTCCTAACCGGCCCCCCCTGCCCAATTTCCATGCTAATTTGCTCTATCTTCCCTCATCACACGCGTACCCGCAGGATGTTTCGGTCACGTGAGGGTATAACGCGGTTCAGAGTGACTCGATTGGGTTATAGTCCGAGTCTAAGACAAGAACATCCTGGGAGTGATTGGCAACAAAGACGTCCTCCACGGTGGATACTTAATTGAAGGAAACAAAGACACTGGAGGGGGGGTAGGGGGTTGGATATCTAACCAGTCACTGACGTTGAAGCGGATTTTGGCACTGACTCGTACGCTGTACTAGTAGTTTTACTTACTAGTAGTCCAGACTCGACCAGCATATTACCATGGGACTGTGTGTTCTGTACCTGCCGGTTGGGTTCGGCAGGGCTCTGTTTGGTCGTACCGCCCTTAAGCGGTGTGGCGCTAATACATGTGTAACAAAGAACATCCTCACAAAGAGAACCGGAATATCTGGGATAAAAGAATAGAGAACCCAACAACACACATGTCCTTCAATTTCGAAAGGCGAACGCTGGGTAAAGAGAGCCAAATGTGAGTGGCACACCACTCAAGTTGAGGCTCAAGTGAAACAGCTTTTCAATACCGCTGCACCTGGTGGCTCCATAGCGTGCGACAGTACGCCGTACTTTCGCCATTTGCCCACCGGTCCAACTCCACCGTCATAATAACCGACATGCAAGCGAGCTCAGGCGTGTAACTAACCCAGTGCTACTCTACGATTGGAAAAGTTCTAACGGAGATATGTCCTCCTATCTCACCATGTACAGCTGTTCTCCGCTCAGGACTCATTTGTCGAGTCAGGGCGTTACATCGTTTAACGTCCGGGATTAGAAGCCTTTTGACACCTTCATCCGACACCGTACATACTACCTAGTCAACAATTTAAGAGTTAATTTCATTTGTACTATCCCGGTTGACCCCGTACGGAGTACCCTTCTTTGTTCTTGCTCTTATCCTTGTTCTTTTATTATTTTTATTTATATATATATATGTATATTTATTTATTTAGATCTTCTCTCTTCTTTTGGCAAAAGGTAATTGCATTTAGTTGAGACACACCATGATCATATCAAGATCAATTTACTTGTTCGAGTCGTGGCTGAAGCTATCATCTGAAGTAGATTCTATCATAGCTCCAGAACATTATGAAACCAGTATACGGAGTAGCTAATGACGAACTGTCAGGGTTCGGTTGAGCCCCTTTGGGGATGGCCGAAAGTCAAACATAGTAGTGTTAGTCAAGTTGTTACTTGGTACTTCCTAGGCACATTCGAGAAACGAAACGAAATAGAAAAGGGGCACAAAAGGAAACAGAAGAGGCTCGGGAATGAGCGGGATCTCCCCGTCCGTCCGTCAATTACTACTGCTGCTACTATTATTTACTATGGGCACAAGGTAGTCACAACGCTGGCCCTTTCCCACTGCCTCTCAACCCGCTCTCCACTCATCGAGGTCGCCGTGCACCTGTGACGGCTCAACGGTGATGCAACCGCTGCTACTATGACACAGATCTTACATGTTGCATTGGTGATTGTATTTCCGACTGCTGCCCCTCAGGGCATTCTCGCCTATCACCCGGAAAGCCAATTATTTACCAGTTAGGGGATATGACAACAGATGAACGCTGCAGGTAAAGAGATGCGTTGTCTCTTCCTGGTGATCATATACTGCAAGCGAGATTTGTCGGTGAGATCCTCGATGCAATCAATACCTTTAGCCGAGCTAAAGATACACGAAGTAACCTTATGTGCCATGAAATAGGGAGCCTGCAGTGTCCAATGAGGTACTATCCCCAGCTCAGGTCGAAATTTCCATGGACTGATGTATTGAATGTCAGCCGAGGACCATGCCATACTGCACGTAGATCCGATCATTCCTCATAAACTTTAACTGTGCCTTTTCTTTGTTCTATCTCGGTTCTTAAGTCACGTACTACCCGAGCCTAGAAAATTTTGGATACTATATAATATAGAAAACAAGAGAGGAGGAGGAGAGAGAGAGGGGAGGGGAGGGGGGGGGGACGAAAACAATGAGAACAAATAGTGTGAATGAAGGGATAAACCGGCACTTCTCAGCCTTTCAGGGATTGCCTTCCAACTTCTTGCGATTGGGATCATATATGATTGGCGAGTAGCTGCTCGACATGGTGGCAAAGGACATGATACTCGTCATTTCTTTGTGACATGACTCAGTCATAATGCATATCACACAGGACTAGGCCTGACGACAACAACATCTACATGTGTCCCTAACCGCCCAACTCTGCTGTAACACTCTCCTTTGCCTAAATACTAACCAACAATTCTTCATGTAAATATCACCTGGACCCCAGTACAACCTTTACTGAATCTCAACTAATGACTATTTCACATTATCCAACGTCGGCTGATTTACCTATCCATTTGTCCCCACTTGGGTGTGGAGGCTGCTTTTCTACCTCGAGGCCTCGGGCTCCATTGAGTTTTAATGGCCACTTTTAGCTGCGCCACCGTAAGGACAACCTGCTGGTGCTAAAAAGCGACCATAAAACCATCGAACGGAAGATCTACAGACAATACGAACCTATCCTTTGATTGCGGTGAACAGCAGGAGGGACAGTTAGCTGATCCTTTACCTGCTATGCGCCACAGGATTCATGATCTGACCCTTTTGCCTCCATGTGTATGGCCTAGCTTCAGGTGTCAAGCTTTCCATCATGACAGACAGTAACCGAACCAACCATTGAACAATTAGGTTTTAAGCGGTCCGGCCGAATTAATGTTTACAAATGATTAAATGTGATCCATGATTATTTTATTTTATTTTTCTTTCTTTCGCAATTACCTCAATTGGCCTAGGTATTATACTACTACTCTGTAGGTGCCAATTGAGCGTCTCTTTCCTAAACGGACAAGGAGAAGGTGTGAACCGTGGTACCTGAAGCTTCAGTGGATTACTCTATCAGGTATACTGAGGATCTTTCGGGTTAACCAGTGTGGGTCACTCGACTCTTTTGAACTTTGGCCTATGCCGATTTTTGCACAGTAGAAGGAAGTGGAAAAAGGAGCACGGTCGTAGTAGTATACTCGAATTATGACCATGGTAGCTTCGAACCTTATCCCCTACGGACCTATCGGTTGAATTGCATTCAAACTATCGCACCATCTCATTCAATGATTGGCGATTCATTTAATATTAGCAAGCAATAAGGAGAAATAACCATCGGAGATTCGTCTGGCTCTCCTCCGTAGGGTACCACTCTTTACATTTGTCTCAATACACAGTTCTTTTCTTTTCCCGCCTCTGTAGCTTTTGTATATTCAGTGAGTCTTGTCAATATGGAACCATGTTGTTCAGGTTAAATTGCTTTTTGCTCTTTTCCTGTCATTCCGTTTGTGACCCCTGCGCCCAACACGTGGGGCGAAGTCGCCTCAAAACTCAAGTCATCATCCGTACCTTTTCCGGTAGAAATCCACACCGAATACGGAGTGCAGAGTAGTATGTCCTACCAGACGCCAGCGGCTAATCTCCTGTCTCAATTGAAAAAAAAAAACAAGGGACTCTCGGAAAAGGAAACGCGGCCTCCTTACAGTTCGGGTGCATGCCAAAAGGTGCAAGTTTCAATGCAACGCTGCACAGCATTTCTCGATATCAGAAATAGAACTCGCTAAACAATGATATTCATGATTTCCTATCATATACTCCGTCGATATGATGCATTGAGACCCAGTCGCGTTGGGGTTCCAATTAGGCCTCCCAACTTGATATTGATTGGCATCTAGTCCACCTCGTTGGGGTGCGGCACAGTCTTTGTACATAAGGACGGCGCGCCGGTTGCTTCTGGCCCCTCTTTTAGGACCACAATATCTATTCTGGCTAGGGAAATGAATTAATGAAATTCACTAGTGTCACTATTGTTGGCCTTTTTCTGTTTTGAACTAGTTTGCAGGTGTTTCTCTTGTTGACTATGCCAGTCTAGATTTTTGGAGGTTAGCTAGGGTTATTATTTATTGTTATTGGTGTTAGGGGGAGAAAATATAAAAATAAGATGGAATTATGATAATAATAAATATTTTAAAAAAGAAATTGGAGATTTTACCGACAACCCCATGACAGAAGCTTTGACTTTGACGGCTCCCGTTCTCGCATGAATGGATAACTTAATACAAGAGCTATACGGTACTGTAATGCAAAATTCAAAATTCTGGAAGATTTTGTTTTAATGAAATGAAATGATAAAAAAAAGTAAGATAAAAAATAGTAATTTAACAGGTTAGGGGTAAAAAATCAAACCGAAAGATGGAAGAAAAAAAAACAAAAAAAAGGAACAGTCGGTGTCTTCAGACCGTTTCGATCGACAATGCTCGGCAGAAAGATAATGTGAGATTCGATTCTGCTGTCTCACTTAGTACCTAAGTCAAGTCACTTGATGTTTTACTTTAATTATCCAATAGATAGAGAGGATCTTCGTACTTTGTCATTCTACTTTCGTTATGGGGGAAGGGGAGGGGGAAAGTGGGGGATTATCCCATGTTTGCCTATATTACTCGCACTTATTTCCTTGAGAGAGAAACTGAATTAGAAATGGGCCACGTACTCATGGAGCTGATGAGGTTACCGTAAGGGTACATGTACAGCGCCAACCCTGGACAGGTTACAACCTCAGCTGGACGGAACATGCTGAGAGTTACAGACTAATGCCCAACTACGACACCCTCATCCAGACTGTCGGGTCCATGGTGGTATTCAACGCGAGAATCAGCCGGTGAGTGCATCACCAGGACTATTCCGTAAGTGATATTCCTGCCGGTGGACTGGGACTGAGGCAATGAAAGGGACGGCGAAGAAGGAGTGTGCTAGACCAGTTCAGGCCATGGCATGTTTGGAAATTCTGGATCTTTTCTTTATGATCCTTCTTCTGCCTTGTATCATTAGCCATCTTTCTAGAAAATAATAAGATGGCATTCTATAGGAGATTGATGTCTGGTAAAAAACAGCGAATCTCCTTCCCTCATGCCATCTCTATCTCGTTCAAATTTTTTGCGTTTTGGTTATTGTATTTATGTTATAGATTACTTTATTCTATATTATTTTAATTTGACCTTGGTAGAGTATGATTGTTGTTCCCCTTGTGTACGTTTACAGTGTTGGGTGAGTAATGTTATGCACTGATATAATTTCGGCCGTACCACTCATTCTGCTTGGAAAACTAAACTGGAACCCGCCTCAATACCCATGGGACAGCTTCAAAATTATGGGTTGATGTTTTGCTATCAATAGCACGAAGCCTTTTCCTTCTCGAACTCCACTACGTCAAATTCTTTATTTCTTCACATCCATCGGCGATCTCCGTATCTAAAACCCACAGCAGTGACTTAATTGAACATTGAAGTTGTATCCACGATATCCCATGGTCTCCACGGGACGAAGACAAATCTCGGTATCGTTCATAGTTGAAAATTTCGTGTGTCTTTCAATAACCCAGGTAGGCAAATGGATACTGATGATAGCAAAAAAATAAAAAAATTAAACTTCCACATGCTCGCCCCTCCTCAAGGTGGAGTTCAAGGCAAAGCTCAAGCCTTGGGCTTGGCGCATTTTTTCGCGATCTTCAAATGGTCTGGTCGTTTATTCTGACATAGTAATAACATCGTGTCAATTTTGCATCGGAATTGGCCCCCACCGCAACCAATTCGGTCGCCTTTTTTGCCTTCGTCCATTTTACTCACAGAGGAGATGCTAGCCGAGATGGATCCATCTTCAGGTCCTGTCGAAACTTTAGAATTCCTCACAGCCAACTCTGCAGACTCGAGCGATTTCCGTACAGGGAATGTGCGAAACGGAACTCGTATACTAGTAGGTACCTACCTCCTCTGGCGTAGTGGTTTGAGTAGTATAGGTAGGTACCTGGAGGCTCCATGAAGTTTACTTGACTATTTCTCCACGCTAACCAGGGTAGATCGGGAATTGCGGATGAATTCCCCGCTCCCACTCACTTTTGACTCCGTATGTCGGGGTTACTCGGACCTTACGGCGTTTATTTGTTTCTCCTCTTCGCCTCTTACGGAGCCAGTATCAATCTTGAATTCTTTTGGGGGTTAGTTCACCGCGTATATGTAACGAGCTTGGAGTGGGTCGTTTGACCCTTCTAGACTGGGATCTTCTGTCCTCTTGTTTCTTTGTAGGAAAACTGGATACTATGCTATCATTATGAGATCAGGTTTAATCTCGACCGACCGAGCTTTTTTTTTTTGTTTTTTTTTTAAGGCCGATCTTGATGTATTAATCTCGGCCTGTATTTTGTCATGGTCATGTCATGTTCTGTATGGTACTCTGTGTGGGTATTGGTTTTAGGTCCAACTACATACATACAAGTAACATGAGCCGACTCTGAAGTATAGCTACTGTATCTTAAGTACCAAAAAGTTGTTGAATAGCTACATTCGCTTTCACAGCTACTATACGCTTTGAATATCTTCAGGGTAGTGCGGATGTACTGGTAATCAAATAGTACTGGACAACATGAGATACACCAAATGCATTATCCGAACACGCCAATCAGCAATTCATATGATACATAATAGAGATCTATATATGGACATGCATACATATCTTTCTGCAGCTCAACAAGCCACTAACTAACGAAGATCACACAATCCTATTCATTCGATTCCTCACGGAATCTACGAATCCTCCATTTCTCCACCCAACTCATCATTATCGATAGAGGCATTCAACATGTTGATCACTGAGGGATCGACTAAATTCTTAGTGTCGTTCTCGTGGTATACAACCTATCTCGGGATAGTGCCTGCGGATAGTGCTTTAGCCCCAACGGCTTTTTCTTCTCAGCTCTTCTTTCACCTGCCGAAAATCAAGCTGAACTTTGAATGCAATCTTGATTTTACTTATTTTAATCATTTAAATTTCTTTTTGCTTGCATTAGGGCAGAGCAACCTGTACCTTAATGTCAATGTTTACTCGTGCATGTATAGATGGTGTATTATTTTTGGCGATCAGTTATGTACTGTGAATTTCTGCTATGCTTTTTTTTTATTCTAATTATTTTATTTTTATTTTTATTTTTTATTTTTAGTCTCTCTCTCTCTCTATCTCTCTCTCTCTCTCTTTGTCTCTCTGTGTGTGTACTAGTATGTGTGTGTGCCTTGAATAGGACAGTTACTGCCGGTAGTCGGTCACTGCTTCAGGTGTATTCTAGGTAGTATATTCTTTGTGCTATTGAATCTGTGATGATGGTATGTGGTTCAATGGACCAGGTTATGTTGCTATTGTGTAATATTGTTCTGCAGTCATAGATGCTACTAGTAGTAGTTTCTCGATTATAGATTTTGCTCATCAGCTTGGGGTCATGATATATTCTGATTTTCTCGATAAGAATATTGCTCACCCACCTGAACAATACGTCCCACATGTCCATCCTTGTGGTCATTTCATATCGTAGAATATCCGAGTAGTTAACGTTCAAACTTGAGACTTAAAACAATCCTCGAGCCATATTTACTTCTAGCACGCACGGAGCAGTGGTCGCACCGCTTATAGCAAGCCATGATTATTGGTAACATAAAGCCCTATATGTCTATATATTTCTATAATGTTTTGTTGCAGTAGTTACATGCATTCTCTACTCAGTCGTAAACACTTCGGCGTAGGCCTTGAAGTGGGAGTCCAAGTACCGGAGTAAGAGCGATCTACATAGATTCATATCTACGGCACGTGAGGATCTCAAGCACAGATTTCTATACTTCAATGTGACACTTCTTGCAGTGCAAGTTACTGAGCTAACACTAGAGTGGCTTAAATCGTCCGACGATGGGTGGATGAATAGTCGAGCGGTTGGAGTTTTGCGTTGGGCCTTACTAACCAGCCTACATTGATAGTTCATGAATATCATGGGCTTTCTGGAAGGGTAAATACTGTGGCAGGGGGCTGGTGAATGACAGAAAAGAGTGCTAGAATTAGCAAAGTACTGTCGAATGGGGTCACATTGTTGTCAGAAAAAAGGAGGAATTGCCTTCACACTACTTACTATATCCCCATGGCGGACCATGATCATAGCCGAATACTATATGTAGAAGGCTTTTTTATTATTATCATAAGCTGCGGAGGAAGGAATCTTATTATGTATGCTATTTGCAGTTGAGCTAAAATACATGAAATCCGTCATTCAATCCCGAATGAATTCCCATGATTTTTTGTTATGCTTTCTTAATTTGCCCTTTTATTCCCCTTGGGTTTTTCTGAATACTATATCCTCCGAATATGTATCAAAGATGATCATGTCACCCCCCACGGCTATCATGTGACAATGCCCATAGAATGAACGACTCAGTTGGTGTGATAGCCGGTAGCAAGTTCGCATCTAATCGTACAGTCAGTCACGGTCAACTTCAGATATCACAAGATACTTACGGATCAGCAGCATACTGAATGTTGCATTGTTCCCAGGACTCGTTGCGGACAATCACGGCACGGAACCGAACTGCATCATTGATGCTACAGAAACGGAAGATGACATTGCGTGCCTACATGGATTAATACTCAACACAGCATTGTTACTCGGGAATGAGTACTTACCTCCCCAGGAACGTAGCTGTCCAGGATCTTTTCAACCTTACGATGGTTGCCGGCAGCCAAGTCAGAAAGCTGGTGCATGGTAACACCGAGGTCAACACCAACAGCACGGACAGCACGGGTGGCACCGGTGGACAGGCTGAAAGACAGCTGAGAGCTGACAACGTCGACTTCTCTCCCCATCTCCACGAAGACAGTGACCTTTCTTTCTTGATCAAGATCGATGCCGTTGGGGTACTTATCGTAGAAAGCCTTGCACGCTTCGGCGTCACAGAACAGAATCTGGGCAGTGCCCGAGGGAGTCACAGAAATACTCTCAATAGTACCGCCGTGAATCAAAGATAGGACCCTTGCAGGAGTCTTCCAGGCGGTGGGCAAGCCCCTGATGAGAACACGTCTGACGCGAGCAGCTTGAAGAAACGAGCCTATTAGCAAAGATTGTCAGGGCAGGATGGATATTAACGTCATACAGGGCTTGTCACGGAGCTCTGGAGTACCCCAGGTCTCAAATGTGGTCTGGTACTCACGGTCCTCTTTTCTCTCAACGGAAACATGGGAAGTGGTAGCGAAGGTGTCAGCCGAGACGAACTCGGACGCGCTGGACTGTTCAGCGACCTCGAGAGGCATGGGCTCTGTAACAAAGCTGGCGAGTGTGCTGTCATTGTCCGGGCCAGTAAAATCGGCATCGACATTGACCTGAAACTCTGCTGCAGGAGTATGAGCTGCGTTTCAGATAGACAGCACGTTTTAAGTCTTACCAGGAGTATTGGGCTCTTTAGGAGTGGAGGTGAACACAAAATCATCAGCAAAGGTAGGGGTTTTGGCGAAGTCATCATGAGACTTGGAGAGGCTGCCGTGCTCACTGGATGCGTCCTCAGAAGCAGCAACCACAGAGGATACCTTCCTGTAAGCATTTGGGTCAAGCTTCAAAGCCCTGGCAGCGGCCATAAACCCTGCGGTATCATCGACATTGGCGATAGGATACATCTTTGTGACGGGCTTTTGACCGAATGAGATATGCGAGTCGTTGATATTAGGATGGTAGGAGGATGGGAGTGAGGGAGAGGGACTGTGAGTGTGAAAGACGGGAGGAGTCTTGTAGCCAGCGGAAGATGACTGTTTTTTGTGTTATCGATCCACACGTCAGCTCCCAGTAGAAAAAGGCAAGACAAAACAATATTGGTCAGGGGGAATAATAATGTTACGCTGGGGTAGGAGGCAGTGTTTGCTGGAGGAAGAAAGAGAAGAGGGAAGAGGGCAAGAAAGAAAGAAAGAGAGAGAGAGAGAGAGAGAGAGAGAGAGAGAGAGAGAGAGAGAGAGAGAGAGAGAGAGAGAGAG